>NW_015163175.1:0-45058 GCF_001447785.1 Gekko japonicus | reverse complement strand
CAGCATATCATTTATCTGAGTTTGTTGAGCAGTAATACTTAGAGTTACTACAGACAACAGTTCCTTGAAGTTATTCAGCTGTTCCAGCAGAGGACGCATATACTCTGCTATAGCCTTAGCCACCTCACTGGTAGCTTCTGGTTTTGGGCTCTCTAAGCCTTTCGCTTTCAAAAGTTTTTCTCTGTCCTTCTTCTTTATCGTTTGTTTACTTTCACAATTTTTTTACAAGTCTCTGAATGTGCACTTGACCACTTAGATTCGTTTGGTAAGTACTTCTCAACAGTTTTCTTCGCGTTTTCTTCTGCTCCCCCCCTCAGTCGCTAATAAATTCATGTGCTTGGGAGGCGTCCCTCCCACGCTCACCTTTTTCCCGTTCAGTGGGGTGGGGTGGAGAGCTAGCTTTTTCCCTTTTAAAATGCTTTAAAGTTGAATCACGTTCATAATTGGTCATTTGACCTTGCTTTCAGCTTTATTTCTGATGCTCGATCTCCCACACTTGCCCTGGTCAGCGTCACTAAATCTCTCACAGCACGGAGAACCATCGAAATGAAGAGGTGCCTCAATTCTCCGGCATTCCGCCCTCTTAGAAGTTCCATGGCCAGAGTCTCTTCCCTGGGTCTCTGGGGGGTAAGCGAGCCTACGCACCCCCTCCTTCGGCTGGAGTGCAGCTTCACCCCCGGCAGGTCTGGGAGGTGAGTCTGATAGCGTGCCGCCATAAACTGGAAGTCCCCAGTAAGGTTTATTTTTTGAAGGGGTATTTGGTGATCTACATTAGTGTTCACAAACCAATGGTAGCAAAAAAAAATCAATGCAGCTGATTGGTCTATTCCAACTGCATGTCAGGTAGAAATGAGCAGCTGATTTTATTGATCTGGAAGATCCATCGGCTCGGTATCCCACAAAATTCCTGTTTGACCAGGAGGATTTCTGAAGCTAATTCCATGACTGGGGCTTTTTCACAGGTTTCCCTTCCTTCAATGCACAGACACCCCCCCTGTACGTGTTTTGGTGGCAAAAAGTGGCGTGAAGTCGCAGTTGGCTTATGGTGGCCTAGTAGGGTTTCCCATGGCCTCCGTCTGCATTGTGACTCCTTGGTGGTCTCCCGTACTAACCAGGGTGGATATGATCTGCGATCCAGGCTTCTGTGATCTGACAAGACCAGGCTAGCCTGTCTTGTCCAGGTTAGGGCTTTTGATGTGTGTATTGATCCAATACAGTGCTTCAGTCTTTGGTATGAACACGGGTTTGACTGCATTGTTATTCTTTTGGTGCAATGTTTGAGCAACGCACACATGCTCTGCTGGGTGTTGGTAAAACACCACACACACAAAAAGAATCTTGAGACAAACACATCAGAATTGCTTTCTTGCAGTGTTTTAACCCTCCACACATCCACATTGATACTGGAATAGAGGGAGATATAACAGCTGTGGCAAATCACACAATGCACAGGGCTCTGTACATGTTCTGATATTAATGAAGAACTTAAGATATTAATGAAGAACTTATTGAAGAACTTAAGAGGACACATGACAGAGTGGGTTGGATTCAGACTCAACTGGCAATTTCCACCCCTTCCCACTGTAGATGCTTCTAGTGCTTCTAGTGTCCTGGCCCCACTGCTGGACCTCCTGGTGGCACCTGGTATTTTTGGCCACTGTGTGACACAGAGTGTTGGACTGGGTGGGTCACTGGCCTGATGCAACATTGGCTTCTCTTATGTTCTTATGCCTCTCTTATCATTCTTCAGGGTCCCCTGTCCCCCAGGAGCAGCATGGGGGGGTCCAGACTGCACTGGGGAGAAAGATGCACGGTAGTCCCATACTGACCCTGGAAAATTCACTCTGCATCCAGCCTGTTGGCTCCACTTTGGAAACGACTCTAGCAGCATCACCCTGAGCAGAGTTATGCCCTTCTGAGTTCACTGAGTTCACTGGCCAGAGATTGAGACGGGTATTAACTTTCCTTAAGACGGCACTGCAAGTAGAATTCCAAATGGGGGGGGGAGATTTGAATGGAGTTACAGAAACATCTGGAATGTTGGGGCAAACTGGGGTTCCCCAAGAAAAATTAAAGTTTACCTTGAAAAATGTGTGTGCCTGTAAAGTGCCCTTAAGTCACAGACAACTCCATAGAGTTTTCAAGGCAAGACACGAACAGAAGTGGTTTTGCTGCCTCTGCACAGCAACCCTGGGCTTCCTTGGTGGTCTCCCACCCAAGTCCTAACCAGGGCTGACCCCGCTTAGCCATCCAGGGCCATCCAGGACCATGAAAAATAAAGGCACCAAATCCAGCACACCCATCGCTCTGTGTCCTGGGAGGAGGAAGGCCCTGTGCAGCACTGATGTGTGGGCACTGACATCATCCCATGGGAGAAGTAAAACTAAGCCAGGATTCCCGAATGTAGCCCTTGCTATGGCTGACACAATTGTGGAAATCTCAGGAGCATCCTCTCCACCCAGATGGCATAGCTTCCCCAACTCCGAGTCCTGATGGTGTGAGAAAAAGGCAAAGCAAGATGCCAGGAGGCAGCTGACAGGGTTATTGCAGTTGTCCTCCAAATAGGTATCCAGGGTTAACTTGCCAGGGTAACCGGAACTCCTTGGAAGATATGGCAGGATAAAAAGACAATGGATGGATAGATGTGTAAGACAGACAAAGTGAACTCCCAAATTAGAGAAGACATTTGGGTAAAGAGAATTTGGGGGGGGGGTTTCCGTTCAGCATTCATTGATCTTCCCTCTACCAAAAAATTCATAGGTTGGTAGATGATCTTGCAGTTTACAAAGAAGGCATACCTTGATCAGGCATGCCCTGATCAGGGAAACCTCTGTCTATTTTGGAAATGTTTGAATTCAGCTGATGAAGAGAGGGAAACAAAAACACATGCAATACCTTTTTCATAAGACTGGCTAGATGAAACAGCACAAACATTTTCGGGTTCACTGGAATGTTTCCTTATGGTACAAAATGAAAAGAGGGAAAAAAAGACATTGTGCTTCTGGGGTTTTTTGTCCACACCACTAAGTCATATAAGTCATCTGGCTTCCATTAGCTATTTACCTAATATACCAACTAATTTAATCACCAGTGCTGGTAGCACAATATCTACAATATTTTTGGTCTTCAATCAGCCTTTGAAGGGACTTCTGTGATCTGTCTGGTGTTGACGGAACTTGACCAGCTACTAATTTTTATACTTTCCAAAGGAGGCCAGCACCTTCTTCCCAGAAGGCTACAATGGTCACCAGATATCAGCACCACCTAATGTGTTCCATGTCTGCCTTGCCTTTTACTGAGAGGGGTCTTCTGATCAAGAACCTCTGCTGAGAATTCTGAAAACACAGCTCTGTTCCCATGGCCAGCCTTTCTACCTGAGTCTCTGCAATGAAGTGACTCCCAGCAGGCAGTTAATCTTGGAATAAAGAATCCTGCAACCCTATCTAGAGACGAAAGGCAAGCAAGCATGAGACGTTTCCAAGTTTCTCCCTGTTAAGAATTTCCATTCTGCTGTGGAATGGAAAGCCATGTTTATTCCTTTCATTTATGTTCAATTGGTCTGTGCTTTTGTATTGTGGAGGAGATAGGCCTTTGGAAACACAGAAGTAAAGTGGCAGAAAAGAGGTCATGTGGTGTTGTGATTACAGTGTTGACCTCCCCACCTCATCGTTTCTGGGGTGACATTGGGCCAGTGCTTTCACTAAGCCTAACCTACCTCACAGGGTTGGTGTGCGGATAAGATAGAGGGAATGGAGAATTTCAGCGATGTAAAATTGTTGAAATGTGCATTAAACACCCACCCACAGAAACAGATTTCTCCAAAATCATCATCGCAAGAGAATGGTTCAGGGTGTTCACTGCAGCGAAACTACAGACAGATCAGGAATGGAGAGAGTGACATCCATCCAGCCGTATAACCAAAAAGCTTACCCAGAGCATATTATATGGCTCTGTTGAACACTGGCCAAAGCTCCGTCTTCGGCATTGTTGTGTTAATTTATTATAATTTCTGTTCCTCTGTTGGCACATGTCATATTTCCCCCCCTCAATGGCCGTTTTCAGGCATTTAAAGAAAAATTAATCTCCTATTACTGTTTGGATCAATACTTGAACCAATAGATCAGGGCACTGAGGTTGTGCCACATGTTTGTTCCAGACCCCCAGAGAGATCCGTTCCATAAAAGCCAGACAGAGAGAGCCAGCACGCCACGGTTCGCGTCAGATGGATGTTAAGTTTAACAGCAAGATGAACAAGGGCTGCTGGCGGAGGTGGCTTGAGAAAGGGATCAGACACATTCTGGGAGGAGAAGTCTATCCCCAAGGATCAGCCACGGTGGCTGGGTGGAGCCCTGGAGCCTCCAGGTCCGCAGGCAGTAAGCTTCTGAAGGCTGCTTGTGGAAGGAGAGCACCGTGGCGTCTCGGAGCAGTTCCTGGCTTGGTACCATCTTCGTGCACTCAGCGCCTGACTTTGTACATTGTTGGATTCTGGATCAGGCACATTTTGGTTTGGCTTTTCGTAGTCATCATAGTTAGAAACGGAGCTTCCATTTCCAGAGACCGTCTGCCTCTGATCATCAGATGCTAAGGACAGAGCAGAGCTGAGGTCTGTTCGTGGGCTTCCTGGAAGCCTCTGGCTTGACCACAGTTGGAAAGCGAAAGGTGGACTAGATGGGTCTGTGGTCTGACCCAGCATGGCTCTTCTTATGGGTGTGTTTCCTGGCTGCCGAATGGAAGCTCCGTGTGCAGAGGTAGGCGACCTCTGAAATCCCAGCTTGACGGCCTGTGGCGGGGGTTTCTGAGATCAGCTGATTGGCCCCTGATGATAAGACAGTGGTCAACTAGATGGACCATCAGTCTGATCCAGCCAGGCTCCTCTTGTGTTTTTAGCCACATGTGGGCTCATAGTCAAAGGGAAACAGAGTTTCCTGGTAGTTTTCAAAACTGTCCAGATGGAATCACAACAGTGAGAAAACTACCATTCCCACCAACCCCAATCTCCAGTAAACGACATTTTAAAAGCAGCTTGTTGAACCTGTCTATCAAATATGCACATTATTATATATTAAATTACCCTGACCTGGATGACCCAGACTCACCCGATCAGATCTCAAAAGCCAGGCAGGGTCGGCCCTGGTTAGTGTTTGGATGGGAGACCTTTGTGGAAGTCCAGGTTGGCTACACAGAGGCAGGCCATGGCAAACCGCCTCCAGATGTCTCTTGCCCCATGTGATCAATATAAATCAGCTGAACAAAGTCTGAGTCAGGTGGGGCACCTTTAAGACCAACAACGTTTTAGTCAAGGTATCAGCTTTTGTGTGCATGCACACTTCTTCAGGGAGCTGTGGTGGCTCAAGTGGTTAAGACGCTGAACTGCAGGCTGTGGAAGGTCAGTAGTTCAGCAGTTCAAGACCCGGGTGCCGCAAGACGGGGTGAGCTCCTGTCTCTAGTTCCAGCTCCTGCCAACCTAGCAGTTCGAAAGCAAGACATTGCAAGTAGATAAATAGGGACCACTTCGGTGGGAAGGTAACAGCGTTCCGTGCACCTTGGTGTTTAGTCATGCCAGCCACATGACCACAGAAACGTCTTCAGACAGCGCTGGCTCTTCGGCTTTGAAACGGAGATGAGCACTGCAACCCTAGAGTCGGATTCGACTGGCTTTCGAGCAAGGGAACCTTTACCTTTACACTTCTTCAGATAAATAAGTCAGCTGTGACCGATGCTCCCTCTGTGGAGCTGTGAAGTCTTGTGAACAAAAATTCTACTTTGTGAGCTGCTGGCATTAAAGTTGTGAGTGAGCGACTTGGCTGCTGCATAAATCAGTTTGCTCTGGACCCATCCCCTTCCTGAGCTGAGACAAAAATGTGTGAGCCGGAGGCTAATAAACTGTGTGCTAACTCACACTAACTCAGCTTAGAGGGAACACTGGCTGTGACTTGATGGCATTTTTCACCATATATTAAATTGTGTAGATCGCTCATCTGTATCAAGGAGTTAGGATGGGTAGTCATGAGGTAATTTGTTTTACTCTGGGAAAGCCACTGTGTGTTGTGCTTAGATTACTGGGGGGGGGGGCAGGCTTGGGATCAGCCCCAGTTTGGGGTAGTGGTTAAGTGAGAACCAGGTTTGATTCCCCACTCCTCCATTTGCAGATGCTGGATGACCTTGGGCAAGCCATAGTTCTATCAGAACTGTCCTTGAAAGGGTAGTTTCTGTCAGAGCTCACTGAGGGACCTTAGACCTTGGCCCAACCAATCTCTAAGGCTTGTTGTGAAGATCAGACTTTGACAAGCCTTTATTGGCATATGTATATGCATACAATAAGATCAGGTTAAATATAGATCAGAAAATACAAATCAATATAGGGTAAAATTGGAGCTACAGCGCAGGAAAACAGCATAAAAACAGAAAAACCTAGTGGTTACATCAGAACGTATAGCCTTGCTACTATTTCTGTTACTTCCGTATCTTGATTATCAAGTAAAACCAGAACCTTAAAATCGTCAGGAATCTCTGGGAATTGAGCTAATATAGGGTACAAAAGATCCTGGTGGGGCACCAGATAAAAGGGACATTGAAGGAGAACATGGGGGACAGTTTCAACACAGTCCTTCCTAAAAGGACAGCACATGCTGGAGTAGGGGATCCCCTGGAATCTGGCAGAGAGAAGAGCAGAAGGAAGAACATTAAATCTGACCAAGGAGATGGCTCTGTGCAAATCTGGAGCTATAAATTGATCAAGATATACAGCTGGAAGATTTGGATTTGGAACAAACCCTAAATTTAGGGGAGAACAGGTTGTTGTGAGGAGAGAAGAGTCAAAACCCAACTTTCATTTATTATCAATGGGACCATCTGATGTAACAGACAAAGCAACCAGGCAGTCCTCCATCAGGCCTCAGTCCATCTGAGATTCCCTCCCTCCAGCTTCCGGTGACATCACAGAGAATCCCCCCCCCAGCGAAATATGGTACTGATCAGAGCTGTCCCTTATGCTCAATTTCTGTTCCCACACAAGGCCCTTTAGGAATCCCGTTTGGGCTGAAGAATGGATAAAATTGTTTATTAAAAAACTGTCCAGGCTCAGTAGTGAATCCAGAAGCACCCCAAAGCGAAGCCCAAAGGGAACGACACCAGGAGCCAAAGTTCCAACCCGCCTCCAAATTGCATCCTCATTTTTACAAGGACCCTTGCTGAACACAGAATTTTTTAGGTGTTTGCAGTTGGGGGGAAAAATGCTCAGAAATATTTACATATACAGACATATACAGGTTGTTCCCTGCAGAAGGTCCCAGGTTTAATCCCTGGGATCTCCAGTGGAAAGGATCCTGGAAAGCATGGACGGCTTCAAAAGGGAATTAGATAGGCATATGGAGCAGAGGTCCATCAGGCTCTGGGGCAAGTGATGCTCTGTCTTCTTGGTGCTTGGGGGGGCCAACAGTGGGAGAGCTTCTGGTGTCCTGGCCCCACTGGTGGACCTCCTGATGGCACCTGGTATTTCTGGCCTCTGTGTGACAGAGTGTTGGACTGGATGGGCCTTTGGTCTGATCCAACATTGGCTTCTCTTATGTTCTTATGTTTATATAAATGGGTGATGTGCAAGACCTCTTCTGCCTAAGTATCTGGAGAGCCGCTGTCAGTCTGAATAGACAATACTGACCTTGATGGACTGATGGACTGGTTCAGTAGAAGGCACCTCTGTGAGTTCATGTGTCCCAAACTGAATTGTAGGGGTGAGCAAACTACACTTTCAATCAATCCCAGCAATCCAGGAGATTCAGCGCTAGAAGCAGCTCCAAATACACTCAAAATTTTGGCTAGCAGTAGGCGAGGCTGGGCCTACAACTCCCAGAAGCCCCTGAGAGGTTTTGGAGCCAAAAGTGACCAATAGGAAAAGAGGAAGACTTGGAATAAAAGATCTGGAGCAGCAGGAAAAGCTGTTCTTCTTCCCAGGAGACAGAGCCAGAAGGGACTGAGGCTGCTGTGGGGGAGAGACCCTCATCCTGAGAGAAGGGTGAGTAGTCTAGTGCCAAATGGAGCTTGGGACAGTATATATTTAGATGCGTTAGGGCATTTGATTTCCTTTCTTTTCACCCACTTACTGTTATATTTCTGCACCTTGTTGGTATGATCTCTTATACAATAAACTATTTTCGTTGTTCACTCTGCCTGGTCCTCACGCCTATTATTCGGCCAAAAGGGAGATATGAAGGTCTTGGGAGGGTGCTCTGGGCCTTCTCAAGGGATCCTAAATCCAAAGTGGTGGCAGCGTCCAATGACACACCACCTGAGCCATGACAGGGGGGAAAATAAGTCATCCCCCATTATCTCTGCTCTCCTTAACACCTTTTTTTTTAAAAAAATCCAGTCTCTTCCTGTCCCTTCCCTCCCCACCCCAACCCTCTACCGGCTTGGCTCCTGCCTCTGAAAAATCAGCAAATAAAAAGTTACATTAACCCCAACCTGACCTCTCCAATATAATACACTGTAGGCTGATGGGTTGCCTTTGGAGCGCCTGGCAGAAGCCGCCACTGTCCGCCAAGCCAAGTAGAGCCCAGGGAGCATTTACTCCATAATTAATATATTAAATGCATGAAAAATAGTTACACAGATCACCTCTTCTCATCCTTCTCCACGCCGCCCCCTCCTCCTCTTCCTTCTTGCGCTACACAAAAGAGGGGTGGTGGTGAGAGAGAGAGAGAGAGAGAGATGAAGAGGAAAGATTTGGGGAGGGGGGAAGAGAAGATAGATACAGGCTGTGTACCATCAATATAGAAGCATCCCTTGAATAGCCATCATAAAAACTGTTCATAATTTTATAGCTTCATTCGTGTTGGAGTACCATAAAGGAAGGCCATATTTTTCACACTCAAGATGCTCATAAAAGAGAGAGAGAGAGGGAGGGAGAGAGGGAAGGAGGGAGAGAGAGAGAGAGAGGGGAGGAAGGGAACGTATTAAACAAGGGGGAGACAAAGTTGACATTGGGGAGGGCAAAGAGAGATTGCAGAAAGAAACCCTAGTCCGGGGGAGGGGGCAAAGGATAGGGGGATGGAAAGGATGCGAGGGTGTCCTCTTTGACCCACAATGCTGAGAAACCTGCTGAAGCCATCAGAATAATTATTATTTGAGGAGTTGTTATGATTCGTTCCCCACCCACTCCCGCTGACTTCAGATTTGCCTTCCCCCCAGAAGGATGATGAAAGGCTGGGATGGCAGCCCTGACAGCCACTGGGATTGTCCTTCACCTTCCAAAGGGTCAGCCTCTCTCTCTCTCTCTCTCTCTCTCTCTCTCTCTCTCTCTCCCCACCCTCCCTCCTGCTCTCTGAACACAAAATTCATGAGCTGGAGAGCAGATTAACAAATAAATTAGAAGTCAGGGAAACAGGTGGCAATAAAACAATAATAATCATCATAAAACGGGGCTCTTCACCTTCATAGGTGTTGCCGTTTGGCTGTAGGCCGCTGTAGTTCTCTACAAGCAAAAGAGTCTTCTTTTGTTGGAAAGTTCCGGAAGAGATTGGGAATGTTCTGCCCCATCTCTTCCTGGTGAGAACACAGTGATAACTTGTCTCACATACAGATGTAGTGAGAGCAATTCATGCAGGGTGAGGGATTAGCCTTCGCAGGGGAGCTTCCGCCACGGTTGGGCGCATTATGCACGGAGAAGCCATCCACAATGTTTCCTGGTCAAGGTCAAAGCCAAGCAGTCAGGTGGCAGAGAGCATTGTGCAAGAGATCCAAGTTCAACTGTTGCGCAGGCTTGACTTTGGGAGTATTTATAGGTGGGCTGGGTCAGAGATAGCCAATCAGCTCTCAGAGGTGGAGCCATACTCAGGTCTGAAGAGGACAGCCCAACCTCTTTTGTCTTCTGCACTACACCCTAGAGTGACTTCACTAAAAGGGGGTGCCATCAGGCAGACCCAGAAGTTTTTGGTTCATGACTTAGCTTTTGATTCTCCTGGAATCACCAAAGGTTTGGCAGAATATGGAACAAGGACAAGTGAACATGCAGTATTTTTAAATTTAATATTAATTTATATTCTGGTCAACTGTTGTGAGCCCCCGCTTTTCATTATTGATTTTGCATCTTTCTTTGGAACATGTGTGCTGTTCCTATCACTTTGATATACATTTTATACAGTATTTATATGTACAGTGCAACATCATTTTTACACAGAACATGCATATTATGATGAAATAATGATGGAAATATGTCTATTTTATGGTAAAGAAATTGGGAAATAAATTAGGGATCGGGGTTTGAAGTCACATGCTGGAAAAGCAAAAATGAAACAGGGAAATAGAAAGTAGAAAAGAGCAAGAGTTTCAGGAGCACCTTAAAGACTAACAAAACTTGTGACAGGGGAGGAGTTTTTGTGAGTCATAAGAACATAAGAGAAGCCAATGTTGGATCGGGCCAATGGCCCATCCAGTCCATCACTCTGTCACACAGTGGCCAAAAACACCAGGTGCCATCAGGAGGTCCAACAGTGGGGCCAGGAGACTGGAAGCCCTCCCACTGTTGCCCCCCCCCCTGCACCAAGAAGACAGAGCATCACTTCCCTCAGACTAAGAGTTCCTCTCTATACCTTGTGGCTAATAACCACTGATGGACTTCTCCTCCATATGTTTATCCAATTCCCTCTTGAAACCGTCCGTGCTGGTAGCCGCCGGCCCACCGTTACCTCCAGTGGCAATGAATTCCATGTGTTAATCACTCTTTGGGTGAAGAAGTACTTCCTGACTGCTCAGCAATTTAATTGAGTGCCCACAAGTTCTTGTATTGTGAGAAAGGTACATCTTTCTCAGCCTGCTCTATCCCACGCATCATCTTGTAAATCTCGATCATGTCACCCCTCCGCCGTCATTTCTCCAAGCTTAAGAGCCCCAAGCGCTTTAATCTTTCTTCATAGGGAAAGTGTTCTAACCCTTGATCATTCTAGTTGCCCTTTTATGCCCTTTTCCCAATGCTATACTATCCTTTTTGAGGTGACCAGAACGGTACACAGTACTCCAAATGAGTCACTGAGTGGATAGTCTTTAAGGTGCTCCTGGACTGAGTGACTCACTAAAGCTTTTTGCCTGCCACAGATTTGGTTAGTCTTTCAGGTGCTGCTGGACTTGCTCTTTTCTCCTGCTACAGACAGACTAACATGGCTACCCATCTTCAGGGGTCATTTCCTGCAGGAGCGCACAGGAGTGGAGCTCCAGCAGTAAGGAGCCCAGGGGGCAGGCACATGCAACAAGTCCCACCCCCTGCTCCCAGCAGCCCTCAGTCAGGCCATGAGGAGCAAGAAGCAGCCAGGTAAGTTGCAGAGACCACCCCCCCAGCCCAGGTACAAGCTTTCCCTCCTCTGTGAGGCAGATCTGCATATTTCCCCCCCCCCCATAGCTAGCAATCCAAAACAGTCCAGGGGCACCTTTAAGACCAAGTTTTATTCAGGTACAAGCTCTCCCTCCTCTGTGAGGACAGATCTGCACGCCCCCCCCCCATAGCTAGCAATCCAAAACAGTGGAGCCCGAGCGGTGGGTGTTGCCTTCTGACACACTTCCGGTGATGTCAGGGGGTGTGGCATATGCAAATAAGTTATGCTAATGAGCTCCTGCACCTCTTTTTCTACGAAATGACCCCTGCTCATCTTGATCTATCTCCAGGGAAACAGAAAGGGCTGAGATGAGAAATGCAACCCTATTGGCACAAGAAACCGCGTTGCCACAAGGATCAACTGATTTCACCCGGTTACCCTCCTTGCTGCAACTCGGCAGGTTCTGTGCTGTCCCTCCTGCAAACAAGTTCCACAACATTCAGATGACCCAGGGGGAAGGGGAGGGAGAAAACATCAGTACAGACCTCTGTCTGTCAAGCTATCACCAAAGTCAGGCTGGAAGCAAAATGCAAAGCAAAATTTGGAGGTAAACCATGGGACTAATATCAAGGGAAGTCAAATGTGTTTGGGTGACCGACGAAATTGTTTTGAAGATTTCGCACAATTCTGACAACAGGTCCGTTCACAGGGTCAGTTTGTTCTAGTATACCTGGAAATTGCCAAGGCTGTGCACCTGTACCTTAAAATGATAGCGTGAAACCGCAATGTAGTATAGAATTAGGTGCATGCGTGACACAAAGCCATGGGGACACGTGGCCAGACGAAAAAGATATCCTTCTTCCCCCAAAGCATCGATCCGTCATGGAATTCACATGGTGGTGGGTGGGGGCGTGGGGGGAGGAGTGATGGCCAGTAGCTTAGATGGCTCTGAAATTCAAGACAAGGTCCTGTGAAAGCGATCATCCACAGTTATTGAAAGAAACCTCCGTGGTCAGAGGCACTGTACCTCTGAGCACCATTGACTGCCCAGGCTTTGATCGCATGACTAGTTTAAGACTGAAAGAATTTAAGACTGACTGACCCACGGTCACACCAGCAGCTGCATGTGGAGGAGTGGGGAATAAAACCCGGTATTCCCAGATTAGAGTCCGCACTCCTAATCACTGCACCAAACTGGCTCTCAGAAGTCCCTCTCCTCCCCAAACCTTGCCCTCTTCAGGCTCCCCTCCCCAAATCTCCAGGTGTTTCCCAACCCAGAGCTGCCAACCTCAGGGCCTCTAACTTTTGGATCCTTAGAATTACAGGTGATCTCAGTAACCCCTTGAGAAAATGGCAGCTTTGGACCATGGACTCTATGGCATGATACCCCACGGAGGCCCTTCCCCAAACCCTGCTCTCCCCAGGCTCCACCCTCAGGAATGGTGGCCGAAGGTGCCATCAGGTCACAGCCGACTTATGGGGACCCCATGGGGTTTCAAGACAAGAGGCGTTCAGAGGTGGTCTGTCATTGCCTGCCTCTGTGTAGCGACCCCGGACTTCCTTCGTGGCCTCCCATCCATATACTAATTATGGTCAACCCTACTTAGCTTCTGAGATCTGACAAAATTGGGCTAGCCTGGGCTATCCAGGTTGGGGCAGACCTACAGGAAGTTATCCGTTTGGACAGTCAGCATTGGAGTTACAAATAATTTACATTTCAATCATTATGGGGTTAACTGATACGGTTAGTTGTTAGTAAACAGGTGTCAGAGTCCCACAGCAATCAGTTCTCCACGCTTTCTTCCCAAAGAGTAAAGCTTTATTGGAGACAGGAAAGGTAGGTTCATCTGTTACACATTCAGTGTCAGAACTGATCTTAAGGCGGGAAAGGTGAAAGTTGTACAGAGTTCAAAAGGAGCCCTCCTGATGGATCCAGGCCAATCAGCAGAAGGGGGCAAGCACGCCGAAAAGAATGGGTGGACATACCAAGTAAGAGAAACTGGGAAAACGCCAAGAAACTGAAAAAACCAGAGCAAGCTACATGATAAGGCACTGTGAGAGAAGTGAAAGTTAGCATTTCCAACAAATTAAGACAGCCTGTGATGGCAGCATAGATGACAACAGGATGACATGATGTTATGTAACCTGTATCCACTTACAAGTAGCCTTTACTCTGCCCCAGGGAAAACTTTGTAGGAGGTGTTTTGACCTGTAACCTTTCAATTGGTCAGGTAGCATCTTGTTTGAAGAAATTGCTTTGTTCTCATATGCACGTATTCACCATCTTAACTGTTGAATTTCCTGTCTTTGTTGCTGACCAAGGAGGAAAAGGAGAGTAGCCATTATCTTTTTCTCTTGCACTGTAACTGCCAGCATTAGTTAGAGGCTAGGATGTATTGTATACATTTCTTTTGTCCAAATGTTCCCTACTATGGTTGCCAGCCTCCAGGTGGGACCTGGAGATCTCCTGCTTTTACAACTGCTCTCCAGCTGACAGAGACCAGGGGTGATTTCCCACAAGTGCTGCTCCGCGCTCACTCCTCCCTTTTGCCCCATGGTACGTGTCAATTTCACACAAGCTGCTGCGTGGCGGCATTTTGCCTCGCAGCTTCATGCGATTTTCCCCGTGTCTACTCAATCCTGTTTTTTGAGGACTGAGTAGACGCGGGGAAAATCACACGAAGTTGCAGGTCAAAATGTGGGCATGCAGCAGCTTGTGTGAAATTGACACGTACCATGGGGCAAAAGGGAGGAGTGAGCGCGGAGCAGCACTTGTGGGAAATCACCCCAGCTCTCCTGATATTTAGCCGGTAATGACTCCCTTGTAATTTCCACCCATTAGAACTAGTCTTGCAATCCGGAGCAAGAGAGAATAGATCTGCTCCATCTTCTACATGACAGCCCTTCAAATACTTGAAGACTGCAATCATGTCCCCTCTAAGCCTTCTCTTTCCCAGGCTAAACATACCCAACTCTTTCAGCCTTTCCTCATAAGACTTGGATTCAATCGGGTTCCGTTTTACCAGCTGCTGCTGAAGATCATTGAGACACTTGATTTATACCTGGGAGAGGCGTCTGGCTGTGATTCTTTCCACAGTGGGTGTCTTCTGTTGCAGTAACTTTCTGTTTGGAGGTCTATGGACACTATCTATGTATGGAATTACAGAGGAACCTGCTGTTGGTTTTGAATGTGTTCTTTTTGTAGACTGTGTTCAATTGTTTTGAGCAATCTGTTGGATCAACGTCTGTACACTCTGTTGGGTTGTGACCACTCACCCTTCCTTGTATTTCGATGAATGTAATATATAATTTTGAACATAGTTGAGAATTGTAGATGGTCTTCCCTTGTTGGGTGTCGTTTTGTGGCCAGACTTATTTAAAGGCAAAAATCCCGACTGCGGGCAACTCTTGGGTCCTTGGACTGAGCCAGCAGAACTCCCCTTAACATTCTTCCTAACTCATTTCCTTCTCCTGAAACAGAGAATGTTGTAAGCAGGAGGAGAAAAGTGAAGTACAAACAAAGTAAGTAAATAAGAGGATCCCAGCTTAGGGGGGGGAGGGGGGCTACCTTGATGAGCCAGACATTAGATTTGTCTCCTC
This sequence comes from Gekko japonicus, assembly GCF_001447785.1. Lineage (NCBI taxonomy): Eukaryota > Metazoa > Chordata > Lepidosauria > Squamata > Gekkonidae > Gekko > Gekko japonicus. The sequence goes on along the minus strand of NW_015163175.1, from coordinate 30,155 downwards.
TCCTCCCCACCCAGAGCCAAAAAAATAATAATAATAAACACAATCAAATTGTTAATAGCTGCCAGCTGGCTGCGGTGTGGGTGCGCACAATCATTTTTCCATCTAATACACACATTCATATTAGCACTATATGGGAGCCGTATAGCCTGTCAATGCTGAAAAGCAGCCTGGCCTAAGTAGAACAAATGCTTGCTCGTTCGCTGAGCTCCTCGCGATCGGAATGGAAGGGGCCAAATTCAGCCTGGGTGCAAACCCCCCGCCCCCAAACCTCACTAGGGGTGCTCTGGATGTTCCAGGAGAGAATCCACAAAAGTGTGGATCTTGGCAGTACAACCTATCTAGGCCTGAAGGTGTTCCCCCCCACCCACACACTCTTTTCCCCCTACCCTTGGTGATGCATATCAGTATTTGAAAAAGGGAGCCTTGGACACAAAAGCTCACACCTTGAATAAGCCTTCGTTGGTCTTAAAGGTGCCCCGCTGGACTCCAAATTTCTTCTACTGCTTCAGACCAACATGGCTGACTACCTGGGCATATCAGTCATCTTTGCGTACCTTTCAACTACAGAAGGCAAGAACAATACAGACTGGCTGGTGGGGTGTAACATGGGGGTCCTCAACGTGGTGGCCGTGGGTGGCATGGCACCCGCCCGACCCCTTTCCTGGGGCTTGCCGAGTGCAAGGACCAGGTGGGGGTGGGGGCATTTTCCCAGCAGCAGCAGGGCCTCTGATTGGCTGTGCCGTTAAACAGGGCTCCTCCTTGAAATTAGCGGTGGGTGTTGCCTTCTGACACACTTCTGGTGATGTCAGGGGATGTGGCCTATGCAAATAAGTTATGCTAATGAGCTCCTGCACCTCTTTTTCTATGAAATGACCCGATTATAAGTAACCTCGGTCCGTGACATTTTGTGGTGGGCCCGACCTCCCACAGCAGCCATTTTGTGATTGTGCCCATGGCCCTGTTTCAGAATCCCAAAGGCGCCCGTGGGATCAAAACAGTTGGGGACCCCTGATGGGACAGAGAAAATCATCAGCTGGAGATCGCCCAGCTGGTAACAGGGATAGACTTATACTCCATTTGTGTCCCCAAAGTGGGTTATGCAATGTCATTTTCTGTTCATTTTATCTTCACAATAGCAGCCTTGCAAGGTAGGCTAGGCTGAGTGACTGGCCCTGGGTCACCCAGCCAGCTTCTGTGCCAGAGTGGGGATTTGACCCGGGGTCTCCCAGATCCTAGTCCGGCAGTCTGACCGCTATACCACGCTGCTCCTTGGGAGGAAAGCGATGGCAAACCTAGACAGCATGATAAAAAGCTGAGACATCACCCTGCCAACAAAGGTCCGTATGGTCAAAGCAATAGTATTCCAGTAGTAATGTACGGCTGTGAGAGTTGGAAGGCTTTCGAATTATGGTTCTGGAGAAGACTCTGGAGAGTCCCTTGGACTGCAAGGAAATCAGATCAGTCAATCCTAAAGGAAATCAACTCTGACACCTGGAAGGCCGGATACTGAAGCTGAAGCTCAACTACTTTGGCCACCAAATGAGAAGGGAGCCCTCACTGGAGGAGACCCTGATGAGGGGAAAAACTGTGGCTGCAAGGAGCCTCGGCAAGTTGGCCCTTGGACAGGCCAGGGAAAGCACGGGGAGGCACGCAGAGGTTTTGGCTGTAGTGGGCGTGGCCAATTCTGAAGCCAGCCGGAACTTTGTTACTGTGCATTTCTGCCCAAAAATAGCCCTGCCGGTGGCTTCCTAAAAACAGGAAGGAGGGAATCAGTGAAACCGATAGATCCTGAGGTCAAGGCCACTGGGAAGGGATCTCTGCCAACGAAAAAGAAACAAGTTTCCCTGAGTTCTGCAAATTGTGCCTTTACTGTCAAGTGAGCAGATGGAAGGCCTTGCAAACAGGCAGGATGGTACTGGAGAAAATAAGACACAGATGCACTTGGGGAATGGAAGGGCTCGTTACCCCTTGTCAGCCCCCAGTTTCTTAGAACAGATTTCAAATCTGAGAAGAACTAGAGGACTGGTCAGTCAGTCAAACTGCCTCTGTTGAAGGCTGCTGGCAGATCATCCTCACCGGAGACCGGAAGGTCTTATGGCTCATTTCGTGGCCGTCAAAAGCTGACCAGATCTTATTTGTGGGAAGCGGTCCAGACCGGTGCCTCTGACCCCATAAAAGTGAACTGAAAATGCAGGCATGTTTAACTCTCCATAGATTTATAGTACTTGACGCAGGTTTTTAGAGTGTGTGTGTGTGCGTAATTGCAGGGTGGCCTTCATTCATTCATCCTGCAGGGATCATTCCCAGAGTCATTTTGTGAAGCTTCGCATAGAAGAATCTTTGGCATGACCAAGCCGAGGTGGGATGATGTGAGAGATTCTTCTGACGCCTTCCAGTGGGTTTCTCCCATTCTGCCGGATGACTGTGCCGGGGAGTTAGCCGCGCCTCTGATCCTCCACTGCATTTCGTGAGGTTTCATTGGGAGAATTTCTCAAATCTAGTTGTGTAATTGGAGCCTGCACAGCTTTCCATTTCTTTGCTCCATTCGCATTGTTCTGCCTACCTGCTGGGTGCCAGGGCATCAAAGATGCCTTTTATTGCATCATTGTGCTGGAGTGCCAGGATATGTCTGCGCGTCTGTAATGGGTATGTGTGTGAGAGAGAGAGACCAAACCAAACCAACTCCAATTTGCAGCAAACAATGGATGCGCTATGTTTTGTGGGAAATCTGGAAATAAGTAATAGAAGAAGAAGAAGAGAAGAGATTGGATTTATGCCCCGCCCTTCACTACCCGAAGGTGTCTCAGAGCGGCTTACGAGCTCCTTTCCCTCCCCCTCCCCACAACAGACACCCTGTGAGGTAGGCGGGGCTGAGAGAGCTCTGACAGAAACGGATCTTTTTCAAGGACAGCTCTTATCAGAACTACGGCACGCCCAAGGTCATCCAGCCAGGTGCAAGTGGAGGAGTGGGGAACCAAACTCGGTTCTCCAGATTAGAGTCCGCGCACTTAACCACTGCACCAAATAAAATGAATCATGACAGAATATAGATCCAGTTGGTCAGCCATGTTGGTCGGAAGCAGTACAACAAATTGAGAGTCCAGTGGAGCACCTTTAAGACTAACAAAGGCATCGAAGTCTGAGCTATTGTGTGCAAGGCCCGCTTTTTCCCAATAGGTTAGCTGTGCCTCTGATCCTCCACCGTATTCTAGTATGACAGAATATGGTGGCATCGTCGGTATTGGTATTCTCAGCCCTTACCTGGATATCCCAGGCTAGCTTTATCTAGCCAGATCTCAGAAGCTAAGCAGGGTTAGCCTCAGATGGGACCTGTGCTTGTATGGGTGGAAAACAAGAAAACAAGAATGGAGAAGAACAGGGCTGCTACACAGAAGCCAGCAATGGCCAACCAGACCTGAACGTCCCTTACCTTGAAAACCCTACAGGGGTTGCTATAAATTGACAGCGACTTGGTTGCACTTCCCTTGGTGCTCTGAAAAGATCAGGCGATTCGGAACCCTAAAATCTAGGGAGAAATTCAGATGGGGAGAATTTCATAGACGTCTCTAATCAAGTTCATGCAATGTGCATCAGGTACAGGGGTGATCGAACACTTGCTCGTTTGCCTTGTGATCCTTTTGAAAGTTTACTTGCGTCTTTTGTGCCTGGCCTTTCTCCCCAACAGGGATCCAAAGGAGCTTCCAGTATTCTCCTCTCCTTCACTTTATTCTCACCACAGTCCTAGGAGGTAGGTCATGTGGTGCATACGTGGCTGGCCAGAGGTCACCCAGATCCTAGTTCAGCACTGAAGCCTGGGTGTCCCCCCCTCTTTTTTGAGCCTGTTGCCACCTTTGGGATTCTGACATGTAGTGATGGGCACAGCTACAAAAGGCCTGCCACAAGAGGTGCATCCACACACACAGAGGAACCCTGATTGTGAAGGAGAAGAGGGGTAATCTAAAAAAAATTACACTGGGAAAGAGGAGTGAGAGAATAAAGCCGACCCTGCGGGGGCAGCTACACCTGAAACAATGTTGTTTTAATCTGCCCAAACCATCAGATGTCCAGTGGCCAGTCAGAAGCCCAGCTGGGGAAGAAGAAGAGGAGGAGGAGGAGGAGATTGGATTTCTACCCCGCCCTTCACTCAGAGAGGCTTCCAAACTCCTTTCCCTTCCCCTCCCTGCAATAGACACCCTGTGAGGGAGGTGGGGCTGAGAGAGCTCTTTCTAGGACCACCCTTTCACAGACAGCTCTGACAGAACTACGGCTTGCCCAAGGTCATCCAGCAGCTGCAAGTGGAGGAGTACAGAAATGGTCAACATTCTCCCTGCAGTGTGAGTCATTTAAATGATGCGTCTGACTGCACAGGTGCATGGGGAAGGTGAGCTGCAAGTGAGGTGTGCTTGAAAAGTAAGTCACTTCAAGGACCCAACCATGGCCCTGGGGAGAGATGCCTTCTGTGGCTGTTAACTGCGCAGGTGGCAAAAGCTACCACGAGCTACAGCGCAGGCTACAACAGTATTTTATTTACCGAGGCATGACTCGCTGACAATCCTGTGGCACACAAGAAGATGAGTTGGATTTATACCCCGCCCTTCACTCAGAGTCTCTGAGCGGCTTACAAACTCCTTTCCCTTCCTCTCCCTGCAACAGACACCCTGCAAGGTAGGTGGGGCTGAGAGAGTTCTTTTGAGGACTGCTCCTGAAAAAACAGCTCTGCGAAAACTGTGGCTTGCCCAAGGTCACCCAGCTGGCTGCATGTGGAGGAGAAGTGGGTAATCAAACCCGGTTCTCCCAGATTAGAGTCTGCGCACTTAACCACTACACCAAACTAGCTCTGTAAAGCAAACTTTTTTTTTTACAAAACAATTTTATTGATTTTTATCAAGGTAACAGAGAACAAACAGATTAGTGAATGGAAAGTCAAATCAGTTACAGAAACAACATGGTAAGTACATTGTAAACAAGTCCTGGACGGTTAATTCTAGCATATTGAGTTACAGAGAATTATATATCATAAATTTTGTTTTAGATTTGAAAGTGGTCAAATTAGGAGTATTACAGTAGTAGTGATTGTTTCAGATTCTACACTAACATTTAATAATTTTGCATAATCAACAACGATGAAGACCTCATATGACTGACAGTTTTAAATGAATTGCAGGATTTGATATTTAGCTTGTGATATAGTCTCCCAATCGAACTTGTCTATATCTATGTTATCCAGTATTGGGGACCAAATACTTAGTGGGTTGTAGAATTCACATTCAGATTGGTGTGAAGAGTCATAAATGGAAAATTTTTCCAGTATGAAGATGTCCCAATTTTTGTGTATCCATTGCCTAATTGTAGGAGGTTTGGGATTTTTCCACATTTGAGCTATTACAGTTTTGGCTGAGGCTATTAATATGTTGATCAAATTTCTTGTCCTTTCAGGTGGTTTGTCCGGCGGCCATAGGTGGAGAAGCAGCAATTCCGGATTTCGAGGTAAGTCGTAGTTGGTAAGTTTATTGATGTTTGAGATTATCTGTGACCAGAATTTTTGAATTTCTTTACAAGACCACCAATTATGGAGGTAAGTGGCCTTTTCTCCACACTTTTTCCAACAGTAGGGAGTTGCATTTGGGATAATGTGTGTCAATTTTGATGGGGTTAGGTACCATCTTGTGGTTACTTTAGAATTTACTTCCTGTAAGGCTGGAGACTTTAGATATTTTATTCTGAGTCTGCCAGATTTCGGTCCAGTTTTCTTCAGTTAGTTGAACATTAAGGTCTTTGTTCCATTGATTTTGATAGGTAAGGACAGGTTTTGCTTGTGTAGCAAGGAGGCACATGTAAAGTTTGGATATTAACCCCTTTTTCGGAGGAGGTTTTGATAAGAGTTTTTCAAAGTCCGTTAAAGGCAATTTGCTGGCTTGTGAGAAGGAAAATGACGGGCACTTCTCAGCTCCTGTGGCGTGACCACAGTCCGCCTAGCCAAGAGCCTCCTCGCTCCCCGGGTGATCCATGAGTGCTCGAATGAGGAAATAATAGATGCCCTGATGAAATACCTCATGCCCCGGCCTACCTTGCTCGCCAGGCAGATCGAGTTCCAGGGCTCCGTCCAGAAACCGAGTGAGTCAGCCGCCACTTTCATGGCAGCTGGCCATGGACTGTGCCTTCACCAATGTGGAGGAGAAGCTATTAATGCAATCTGCATGAGGCATCAGCGACCTAAAGCTGCGGAGGAAGATGATCGGTACCGCCGACATCAAGATCAATGAGGTCCTCCAACTCGCCATCGCCCACGAGGCCTCTAACTGCAACCGTCCCCCCGGCAGCATCTCATCTAGTACTCCCCGACTCGGGCCCTGAGAACTCGGATGAGGAGGACGTCCATCTCATCCGCCTGCCCTCTTGCCGAAAGCCACCGGGACCTGCGGCATCCGGGTCCACCGGAGAGGCACATGAGCTTAAGTCCTGCTGATTCCGCGACGTGCCACACCTGTGGGAAACAGGGTCATCTCGCTCGTGTCTGCCAGTCCAAGGGAAGCCAGCACCAGCAGCCTCCAGCTCAATTGCGCCGCGAGGCCGCCACCACCTACAAGACGGCAGCAGAGACTTCCGACCTCTACCTCCTCACAAGACCGGCCATTCTTCTAGGTACTACACCTCCCTAAATTATCGGATACCCCAAAGATCCAAGTAACTGTTGGGATTGAGGGGTCCCCCTGCCCAATGGAAGTGGACTCAGGGTCGGCGGCATCCATCATTTCGGTGGACACGCTACACAGACTTTGCCCTCGGGGGGACCCCACTTACGCCCATCCCCTTTGATTTTGGTGGACTTCCAAAGGAACCCAGTTCCTATCAGGGGGTGGGGACTTTCTGGGTACAGTACCAGGCTTTTGAGGGACTGTTGGACTTGATTGTTGTGGAGGGGAATCTGGTCAGTCTGCTGGGCCAGGCCTGGTTTGCGCCACTGGGCATCATGGTCGGGGGAGTGCATAAATGTGGTCCTAGGGATTTTGCAGAAGTTTGTGGGGAGTTCCCCGCTGTTTTCGATGGGGCTTTAGGGTGTCGATCCCGCTCCTGCACCAGGGGACCTGCTCATCGAAAGCCTCCTGGAGCCTGTTTGCAAGCTGCCGACATCGCTGCCAAGTCAGCCTGCGACCCCCTCCTCTCCCGGGTCTTGGGCTGGGTGGTGAGGGGTTGGCCTACGTCATCCCCAGGGGCTGAGTTCACAGCTTTTAGCACCCAAAAAGACGAACTCTTGGCCCTGAAAAGGTGTCTCCTGTGGGGAGACCGAGTCGTGGTCCCTGGCGCCCTGCAACAGCGAGTTCTCACAGCTCTCCACAAGGCGCACCCCGGCATAGTCAGGATGAAGGCTCTGGCCTGGACCTATGTGTGGTGGCCAGGAATCGACACCAAGATCGAGTCATGGGTCTGGAGCAGTGTTCCCTCTAAGCTGAGTTAGTGTGAGCTGGCTCACAGTTTTTTAGCCTCCGGCTCACACATTTTTGTCTTAGCTCAGGAAGGATGGCTCCAGAGCAAACTAATTTATGCAGGAGCCAAATAGCTTGCTCCCAACTTTAATGCCAGGAGCTCACAAAGTAGAATTCTTGCTCACAAGATTCCACAGCCTAGAGGGAACATTGGTCTGGAGGTGCCAAACCTGCCAAGAAGTTTGGCCCAACCCGCCCAGCGCACCTACGCAGCCATGGGAGTCAACCCGCAAACCATGGTCCCAGCTTCATATCGATTTTGCCGGGCCATTTCAGGGACTATTATTCTTAGTGACGGTTGACTCCTACTCTAAGTGGCTGGAGATCAGCCCCGTGTCTACCTCTTCTACAAAGGCAGTGATCCGATCCCTCCACCGGATTTTCACCACGCATGGCCTGCCGGACACAATAGTCTCCGACAACAGGGCAGCCTTCACGTCATCGGAGTTCCAGGAGTTCCTCCAGAGAAACCTGATACGGCACATCCGATCAGCGCCCTTCCACCCCGCGACCAACGGCCAGGCAGAGAGAATGGTGCGTACCGTGAAGGAAGCCCTAAGCCGGATTTCAGATGGGGACTGGGAATTCCGCTTAGCCCATTTCGTCTTGACCCAGAGGACAACACCTAACCCCATCACTGGCCACAGCCCCGCAGAACTACTGATGGGCCGGCGCCCGGTGACTCTGTTGGATCGACTATACCCAGACCAGGCACCGGACTCAAGGAGGTTGGTTGAACAGCACGAGGCTCTGAGAGGGCTCTTTCCAGGGGACCCGGTATTCCTCCGGAACTACGGGACCAGGCCTCCCTGGATCGCGGGCCAAGTCACCAAAGTCAGGGGCCCAGTCTCCTACAAGGTGTCCACAGACAACGGCCGACTTTTGCATAAACACATAGACCAACTACGGAGGCAACAGCTCCCGGAGGCAGGAGAAAAAAAAAAACCCTTAACGGCAGGAGCTGGGACACACACTCAGGAACCCAGCGTCCAAGCTGACACCCCGAACAGCAAGGAGGCCATGTTGAGCGGAACACTTCCGGGAGTAACCGAGCTAGCAGCACAGCAGCCGACACCACAGCTGGCGCCACAACCGGAGTCAACTGGAACTCGTAGTTAGTGAACCAGTGCCGGGCCCCAGGTGTTCCCTCAGAGAGCACCGCCCTCCCCGCCTACTTGCAGAACTACGTTACATAGGTAGGGTCTGATCTATGGGGGGAGGGGTGTTATGTACGTGGACCGCCACTAGGGGTCCACGGCACAGACAGGAGCTTAGCTCTACTGAACAATAGGAACATAGGATCCTAGTTCCCCCGGCACCAACCAATAGCCACTTTGGCGGGAAATTCAAACCCTCCAATGGGACTAAGGGTGTGCTGGGTGGGTGTGTATATAGTTGGCCTTGCAGGGCCATTTTGGCAGTTAGATGTAAAGTGCAATAAACGTGTGCAAACACATGTCGTCGTCTGAGTCCTCCATGCAGCGAACCCAGTACTTTTCACCCTGTTTAACCAGAGGTGACAAAAGGGAGACGTATGCCACATGAAACAAGGCTCACTTTCCACCCCTCTTGCAGAACTAGGTGTTTGCCAGCACGCCCAAACCTGAAATGCCTCTGACTCTGCATTGTGGTGCAGCCTTTGAGCCTTCCAGTTTTCCTTGGAGGAGAAAGGGTTACAGTTTCTGGGCCTGGGCGATGCAAAAGGCAAAAATTAGACAAAGGATTAAACAATGCATTCAAAAGCCAGTGAAAAAGATGATTGCGGGGGGGTGGGGGGTGGATGGTAACATGAATTGGGGGGTAAGCAGAGGAGAGAATGGAGTGGGGGACTCCTCTACTTTAGATTTCTGGCTCCAAGGAAGGGAGTGTGAATGTTCCGATCTGTTCGGCCACGGGCAGCTATTTTTATCCAGCAGCATTACAAAATGCAGCAGGACAATGCAGGGAGGTGGGGGAGTGCTGGGAGCAGGGGGGACGCTGGTAAAAGGAAAGGTTAATAGGAAACCTGCGGAAGTGGCGGGGGGAGGCTTAATCAGCATGGAAAGCACGTCAACAGCCTCACCATTCGGTGATGGGTTCGAACGGAGAGCTGACATGAGATATAGAAGTGTTCATTGAAAATAATTCAGAGTGACGTCTGAAAATGGAGAGGGGCTGCAATTGCCAAGCGCCTGCCAAACAGGAGAGCAAGGGGTTGCGGACCCCCTTCGGTCAGCCATAGGGGCCGGCCCGGCTTGGCTGACTACGGCTGCAGTCAAGGGTTGTACCGCACTGGCGCACTTAGCGAGCTCTGGGGCGAAAGGGGTAATGCTTTGTATCAAAGATTAATAATGGGGTGGGGTAGGGCTATATTAGGGTTGCCAAGTCTGCGTTGGAAAACACCTGGAGACTTTGGGGGTGGAGCCAGGAGAGGGCGGGGTTTGGGGAGGGGAGGGGCCTCAGCAGGGCCCAATGCCACAGAGTCCACCCTTCAAAGCAGCCATTTTCTCCAGGGGAGCTGATCTCTGTCAGTTGGAGATAAGTTGTAAAAGTGGGGGGTCTCCAGGCCCCACCTGGAGGCTGGCAACCCTAGGCTATATGGTTTAGGGTGGTCACCTTCTATGTAGTGGCTGGAGATCTTCTGGAATGACAACCAGTCTCCAGACAATAGTGATCAGTTCCCCTGGACAAAATGGCTGCTTTGGAAGGGGAACTGTATGGCATCACATCTGTGCTGAGGTCACTCTCCTCTGCAAACCCCGCCTCCCTCAGGCTCCACCCCCAAAATCGCTACGTATTTCCCAACCCAGGCCTCCAGGGGGCAATCTACACATTTCAGTTCAGCGTCCAGAACTTTGGGGGGCAAATGGAGGCATTTGGGAAGTCCCCTCTCTGCTAAGGTTGCTGTCCTCCAGGTGGAGCTTGGAGATGTCCTGCAATTGCAAGTGATCTCCAGAGGACACTGATCAGTTCCCCTGGAGAAAATGGCTGGAGAAAATGGGTTGTATGGCACTATGCCCTCTTGAGGTCCCACTCTCCCTCAAATGGCTATGCTTAGAATTATGGGACTTGCATAACGGGCTCTGGAGAACACCCCAAATTCTCTCCTCCTCCTCCATTTTGTCCCCACAACAGCCCTGTGAAGTAGGATAAGCTGAGAGAGAGGGACTGGCCCAAAGTCACCTGACGAACTTCAAAGCAGAGTGGAGATTCGAACCCAAGTCTCTCCCAGTTTTAGTCCAACACTCTAACCGATACATCATACAGACTCTAACCTGTACACCACACTGCACAGTATCGTAAGTGGATGCCCATGGGCATGACAGAATCTGCTACCTAGATGGTGAACGTTCACTCTTGCAGCAAAAGGCTTTGAAAACGTATGAGGGGGGAAGACTGTGGCTCAGTGGCAGAGTATCTGTTTGGCATGCAGAAGTTCCCAGGTTAAAAAATTTTCAGTTAAAAGGACTGGGTAGGAGGTGAGATGAAAAACCTTCACCTGAGACCCTGGAAAGCAGCTGCCAGTCTGAGTAGACAAGACTGACCCTGCTGGAGTGGAGGTCTGATTCAGTAGAAGGCAGCTTCAGGTATCCTGAAAATGAAGTGTAGCCAAAGGGTAAGCCACAGTTGCAAGACTGTGTGCCTGTTTTTCCTCGCAACATGTGAATTAATATGTGATGGCTCAATGGCACCAGCCGAATTGCACCTCTGCAAAGAATGCCTTGTCAAGAGAAAGCCTGTGGTTTCTCTCCGTTATATGCTTGTTTCTTCTGCAGCAGCTGGTTCAGGATCCAACTTCGAGGTGTAACTTCCAAAATTCAGTCCCCCATCACAGAATATACTGTGGAAAACAGAACTTTCATTAATCTACCCCACCCTTCCTTCAAACACCTCAGAATGCATGTTCGCTCCCCTCCTCCATTTTGTCCTCAAAAGAACCCTGTGAGGTAGGATAAGCTGAGAGAGTGACTAGCCTGAGTTCACCCAGCAAGCTTCCATGGCACACGTGGGGATTTGAGCCTGGGTCTCCCATAGAGATGCCAGACCACCTGGTGGGGGCAGGGGTCTCCTGCTTTCAGCCCCCACCTCTCCATCAGCCAGCTGGCCCCCCACCAAAGGAGGAACGCCAGAAATTAACGCAACTCGCCTACATGACCCGGGAGTGATATAGTGCTGGGGGTGATGCTCTGGTTTGGGGACAAAATTCTATGGCAGAAGCTAAGTCTACCATGGAGTTTTGCCAAAAACCAGAGCGTTGCCCCCAATGTGCTTACGTCACTTCTGGGTTACGTAGGCAAATCACATTAATTTCCAGCATTCCTCCCCGCTCCCAGTAAGTAAATTCCTCCCCGCTCCCCCACCCCCCGGCAGCTGTTCCAAGGGATCTGGAAACCCCAGTGTCCCAAATCCTAGCCCCAACACCATAATCACTAGACCACTCTGGGTCTCTCCTGTCAAGGTGTTTCCAGAATGATTTCTGTCTCCGAATGTACATCGCCTCCCCCATGCAAACCCCTCCCCAACGTGCCAACAGAAAACAGTCAATATGTGTCCAAGGTTGCTTATGAACTCTGAAAAAGACACATCAAAAGTATCACAAACCCCAAACATTAAGCACGAATCCCCCACCCCGACATTAAAATATGCTCCCAAACAGCCCATTCTCAGACTAACAAGGCAGCCGCAGCTGTAGCCTGCCAACATTTGAATCAGATAATATTTGCCTGGCATCCGAACAATGTTAATGAAGATGCCAAGCGAACATCATCGGGGAGGGCCTTCCGCAGGTGAGGGGAGGCTTGGCAGAAAAGGCCTTTTGTTCAGCTCGTACTTCTCAGAGAGGTGTTCCCTGGAGCAGGGCCATCGTAATAAGCAGCCATCTCTGAGAAAGACGTAGAAGTAATTCGGGAGGAGTCATAATTTGGGAAGGTGAGGGAATACAGCTTAAAGAAGGCCGGCACCGTACCCCCTGGAACTTTCCAACTGCAGAGGGGGAGTCATTGCTAAAAGGGCTATGGGGGGTGGAAATTTGGCTCAGAAGGTATGTTCTAGGAAGCCATTCCCTCCTGGATGCACTCATCAGTCAAGGAGACACCCTGGGGATATTGGTGGGAAGGGGAAATTGGTCTCAGAAAGTATTTATCTAGGGTTGCTGTTATGTACTGATGGAACTTGGGTCTGAGCAAAGGCTCCAAAGGCCTTCAAGACTATTGGTTGTGTTGCAAGTAACAGCCAATCATATTTTTTGCTTATAATCCAATAGCTGCACTGTCAATAGTTACATCGTATATGCATTGTATCGTGCAAATGAAGAATCATACTTGGTATTGGTTGTTGTTTAAGGAGGGCGTGGTTTTTACAAGTATAAGTTGGTTCCTGTTGAGCCTGTGTCTTTGGTTTGGAAGTTCAATGAAGAAGCATGTAATTATAAAAGAGCTGCCTTGTCTTAACAGTTTCCAACATCCAGGTGGTGGCTGGGGAATAGGGTTGCCAAGTCCCTACTCCCTACCTCTTTCCAGCAGGAGAGAGAAGCTCCTGGTCTGGGAACTTTGCACGCACGCATAGCACACATAGTGTGCCGCGATGACGTCACTTGGAAGTGACGTCATTGTGCTAGGCACATCACTGGGGGGGACACTGTAGCATTCTGCTAGAAACTCTATAATACCATGGAGTTTTCAGGCTGAATGCTAGAGCATCCCCCCAGAAACATGCCCAGAGTGATGATGACACCCGGAGGCATGTTGGCCCAATCCAGGAATTTTGGGGGTGGGGTTCCCCCCACCAGCCGGATCTGGGTTGGGTGGTCGGGGATCCCTAGAGCAGGCAAATCCCTACCCCGCCGGGGGATCTGGCAGCCCTGTTGGGGAATCTCCCAGAACTACATCTGGTCTCCAGATGACCGAGATCAGTTCTTGTGGAGAAAATGGCTGCTTTGGAGGGGGACTCTATGGCATTTTACCTTGCTGAGGTCTCTCTCCTCCCCAAACCCCACCCTCCCCAGGCTCCATCCCCCAAACCTCCAAATATTTCCAAACCCAGAGCCGACAACTCTATATTTATATATTATTTCCGTGTTCCACTGGTCACCAAAAGCTACCACAACCTCTCAGAACAGGGCTCCCCCAACCTTTTTTGAGCCTGTGGAATTCTGACACGGGGTGTGTTATGTATGGAACAGAATGTATGAATGTATGAGCTTGAGTCTAAGCAAGGTATTGTAAACCGACCTATCAGAACAAGGGAAGTTCTGGAGGGAAGCAAAGTGATTGGTCTTTATGTACAGTTTCTGATTGGATCTTATCTGACATGTGGGCGTGGCTTGCCAAGCCCGGACTGTTTAAAAAGCAGCCTGTTGCGCCATTGTTTGTCTCATTCTGGTTCTTCTGACTTAGTGTTCAATTCAGCTGTTATCACTGTTCACCTGCTGCCTCGAGTCTCGTATCTAACAGGGTACAACCACGAGATGGCTACTGTGGGAGGCAGAGCGCCCCCAACGTGCAGGGGACATGAGAAGTAATTTTGAAGAATACACTGGGAAAGAGGAGTGAGGGAGAGAATAAAACCAAGCCTGTGCGGGCAGCTGCCCCTGAAACAATCTAATGTTTAATCTGCCCAGCCAATCAGATCTCCGATGGCCAATCAGAAGCCTTGATGGGCGGCAGCCCCCCCTTCTCAAAACACTTGGCGGGCACCAGAAAGGTGTCAGCCGGTGTCATGGTGCCCTGTGGGGTACCACGTTGGAATGTAAACGCAGCACTACTGAGAGATAATAAAACCAGCCCAGGCCAGGATTTTTTTGGAATGCCTGGTGACAGAGGGTGATTCTCACCCAAGGCTTCTGGAGGGAAGGGGCCAGGCATGCATCCCATGAACTGGGGCCATCACCAAAAAGCCTCAGCCATGTGTGCGGGCCCATCGAACCTCTTAGAGCAGAGGGATATGAAAGGCTCTGGCTGACCTCAGCAAGGAGGAAGGCTCATCCTGAGCCCAAAGTATTTAGGTTATTATAATCAACACCGAGAATCCAGCCCAGGAATGGACTGAATGCCATTCTACATGTGCTCAGGTGAGACAGAAGCCCATCTCACAAGTTACAGTGAATGTTCTACATGTGCTCAGCGCCTCTCATGTTGCATTCAGTGCATGAACAGCTGAACCTGAAACCTCACATTTATTCAGCTCCTGGGCCCCAAGTTTCATTTGTAAACTGAATATGCATTGGCTTTTTCTTACAAACGTGCATTTACTGTAACATGTGAACAGGGCTACAGAGAGAATAAAGAATACATCTGCAAGCAGTATTGTGGTTCAAAACTTTCCAAAACCACCAGCAAGTTAAGCAGACATTTTGCACTAGTGATTGCCAACTAGGGTTGCCGGCAGGGGTGGGGGAGAGAAGCTCCTCTCCTGGAAGGATACCATGATTACCTCACCTGGAAGTGACATCATTGTTCTAGGCATGTCGCCAGGGGGACGCTCTAGCATTTGGCTAGAAAATCTATGATACCTCCTGGTGATGTCATCACACCGGGCATGTTGGCCCGATCCAGGAACTTTGGGGGTGGGGTTCCCCTCACCTGCTGGATCCAGGCCAGTGGATCGGGGGGGCTAAAGCAGGCAACCCCCACCCCCCGGGGGATCTGGCAACCCTATTCCCAACCATGGCACCCACCAATGAGTTCCCTAGTAGTTTCCATTTATTTTTTCAACAAAGCCTTTTCCCCTCAAAGCAAACAGCCAACCCTGGCTTTCCTGCATCTCATTGGAGAAGGAGGAATTTCAGAAGGACCCAGGTGGACCCACCTTGGTGTCTGCAGGAAACACCCGTTTGAAAACCGCTGGCTACTTCATAGGAGGAGGTCTGGCTTGGAACTTATTTATTTATTTAAAGCATTTTTATGCTGTCTTTCTGCCTGATCAGGATCCCCTGGGTGGCACACAGGAAAACCACAAAACATTTGAACAATTTAAACTTCAAAAATTAAATGTTTAAATTTTATTTTGAATTACAATTAATTAAATAAAAACACATAAGACAACAGCAGAACCAGGGAGGAGAGCCCATAACTGTTTCTAGGGGCATGCCAAGTGAAATGAAAAGGTTTTCACCTACTGGTGAAAGACACTGATAGAGCGAGACACACAAATCTCCCTGGGGAGGAAGTTCTAAAGTTGTGGTGCCACACCAAAAAAGGCCCTTTCTTGGGCTGCCAGCAGTCTAGCTTCAGGCGGGGGTGGGGGGAACCAATCCAGGGCCTTTGAGGATGACCAGGTAGGCTCATATGGGAGAAGGCAGTCCCAGCATTCTATGACTTTCCCCAGAACCACCCAGCAGCCATTTTATGCAGAGCCCCCCATGACAGCCATTTTGTGGTGGTGCCTGCTCCCTGTTCCTCATCATTCCAAAAGTGCCCACAGGCTCAACAAGCTTGGGGAGCCCTGCTCAACTCACCATGGTATGTCTTGGCATTGTACAAGGCCATGGAGGTTTGTTGTCAACCTCCAGGTGGTGGCTGGAGATCTCCTTCTATTGCAACTGATCTCCAGGAGATAGAGATCAGTTCCCTTGGAGAAAATGGCCACTTTGGAAGGTGGACTAGGGTTGCCAGTCCTGGGTTGGAAAATACCTGGAGACTTTGTGGGTGGAGCCGGGAGAGGGTGTGGTTTGGGGACGGGAGGGTCCTTAGGATGGTCCAATGCCATACAGTCCACCCTTCAAAGCAGCCATTTTCTCATGGGGATATTTCTCCAAAATCTCCAGGTATTTCCCAACCTGGAGCTGGCAACCCCGTCTGGGGGAATCAGACAGAAGCACACATGTATTCTGCTCTCAGGCAGATGAAAGTTTCACGAGAGGTACAGGTACGCTTCTATAAGAGGATGGCAAGAGACAAAATTTTGAGGAAAGTTCATGCTAAACCGCTAAAGAAAGATGAAGTGGAAATAAAAGTCTTGAAAGAGATTCCATGGAAGGTCAGAGAGAAGAGAAGAGAGTACTCCAAACTAACAGGGCTATTGAGGGAAAACAACATTCAATATAAATGGGTACTCCCCAAGGACTTGGCCTTCACCTACCAAGGAAAAAAATATTGGATTACATCCATCTTTAAACTAGAAGACTTTCTAGAAAAGCACGGCGAAGAACTCAGAATGGAGGAGGAGGAGGAAGAAGAGGAAGCGGCGAGTAAAGAAAAGGACCCACAGGAAAAAGGAGCAGGAGCCGATCTCAAACCTAAAGAGAAAAGGATACTGGTCGTTCAAAGGAAATCCCCAATTGGAACACGGCACTCGATCACAGACCACCTATTTATAAAATGGCAAGTGGGTAAGAGAAAAGGCCAGAAGATAGTTTAAAGACTGCATACTAAGGATAAAGGGAGACTGCTGGGATTTAGGTGAATTTGTCTAGGGCTATATCAGTCTTGCCCACCTTGGATATGTGTGTCCTCTGACAATGGCAGAATATTGTGAAAAAATAGAAATCAGTACCCATATGCAAACTCTGCCTTTCAAAAAAATTGAAATGCAAAGGCAGGCCTTTTGTATTGTGCTTTAAACAGGACAACACAATTTGTAATATAAATGTAATTGACGTTGTGCCAGGTAGCATTTTATTACTTTGTGCCTCAACCTTGATATCATGTCAGGAATCATAATCTGCCAGAAAACAGATCTGGATGCGAAGGAACCGCTCGGCTAAGATGTCTTTTGACACAAGAAATTGCAAAAATTAAATTATGTATGCAAAACAAAATTATTTTGAAAATGCAAACAAACCTACAAGATGGCTGGCTTACAAAATTAGACAACAGAAGGAAAGAACTTTTATTAAAGTATTAAGAAAAGAAGGAAAAGAAATCTACAGAAATGAGGAAATTAAAAAAGCAATTTAGGAATATTATAAAACTTTATATGGGAAAACAACAGTGAGTACTGAAAAAATCAAAGGCTATTTGGAAAAATATCAACTGCAAAAACTTACAGAAGGGCAAAGAAAAATATTAAACCAACCAATCTCACTGATGGAAGTGGTTGAAGCATTAAAGAGAAAAAATAGAGGGAAAGCTCCAGGACCGGATGGTCTACCGATAGAATTTTACCTCTTGTTTGAAGAACAAATCGCACTGACTTTAAAGGATGTGTGCAATATGGCGAGAGAGCAGGGTATAATCCCAGATACATGGAAAGAAGCCATTATCTCTTTGATTCATAAACAGAACTCAGATGAAAAAGAAATGAAAAATTATAGACCGATTTCACTCTTAAATGTGGACTATAAGATTTATGCATCAATTCTGGCACAGAGGCTGAAAAAAGTATTAGCGGAAATAATAAACAGAGAATAAACAGGTTTTTTACCTAAAAGACTAATGAGGCATAATTTGAGAATTTTGTTGAATGTACTTGAATATTATGAATTGCATTATGAGAAGCAGATGGCAATAATCTTTCTGGACGTAGAGAAAGCATTTGATAATGTTAACTGGACTTTTATGGGGGAAACGTTACATATGTTAGAAGCAGGAGAAAGCTTTACTACTATGATCCAAGCAATATATAAGGAACAGAAAGCAAGATGGAGAACTTTCAAATATAAAACTTTCAAATGGAGAACTTTGAAATAGCTTCGAGATCCAGAAAGGTACAAGACAAGGTTGCCCTTTGTCCCCACTTTTGTTTATTATGGTACTGGAAGTTATGAATGAAGCCATAAGAAGGGAGAGTAAAATAACTGGACTTCAAATAAAGAAAGAACATTTTAAAATCTTAGCCTTTGCAGATGATGTGGCACATATTGAAAAACCCAATGGAAACAGCAGGAGCTTTGATGGAAAAGATCGAAGAGTATGGAGCAACGAGGCTACAAGAGCATCCTATAGGATGTTTATGAGATCCTATGAGATGACATTCAAGGCTGCGAAGAGGGACTTCTACACAGCCAGGGTTGTGTCCGCAAGCTCTCGCCCAACTCAATTATTTAGAACAATTCAGTCCTTGACAGCTCTGCCACAGGGCAGACAAAATGATAGGGAATTCGATAAGGCTGTGAGGCTTTTGCGAGCTATTTCACAGATAAAGTCATGTCGCTCCGCCGTGACCTCCCCACTACAGTTGAAACAGTTAGCGAACTCGAGACCCCTTGCAGGTCTTCGAGTCCGGGTTTAGAGTGCTTCGACCAGCTCAGCCTGGAGGAAGTTGACAGATTTACTCGTATCTGTACGCCCAACCATGTGCGACCTAGATCCGTGCCCCTCCTGGCTCATTAAAACAGGCCACGAGGGGTTTCGAGGTGCCTTGAGGGAGATTGTTAACAAGTCCCTCTTGGAGGGGCGGTTCCCCGAGGCACTCAAGGAAGCGATGGTCCGCCCTCTCTTGAAAAAACCAACTTTGGACCTGACTGAATTAGCCAACTATTGGCCGGTGTCCAATTTGCCCTATTTGGGCAAATTGATTGAGAGGGCGGTGGCGGTTCAACTACAGGGTTATCTGGATGACGCTTCTGTCCTTGACCCATTGCAATCTGGTTTTTGCCTGGGACATGGGACGGAGACAGTACTGGTTGCCCTTACTGATGACCTCCGTAGACATCTGGATCGAGGCGGTGTGGCGGCGCTGTTGTTAGATCTGTCGGCCGCATTTGATACAGTCGACCATCAGCTGCTGGCCCACTGCCTCGCTGACGTGGGGATCAGGGGGCTTGCCCTTCAATAGCTGTGTGTTTTCCCGATGGATTGGGCTTCGATAGGGCACCTTTGGTGCCAGCTTCGGAGGTTAGGAGCTTGGGAGTGCTTCTGGACTCTACCTTAACGATGGAGGCCCAAGTAGCGGCCACTGCCAGATCGGTCTTTTATCATCTTCGGCTGATACTTGACCGCAATGACCTAGCTACAGTGATCCATGCGACGGTTACCTCGAGGCTAGACTACTGCAACGGTCTCTACATGGGGCTGCCTTTGTCGCAAATCCGGAAGCTACAGCTGGTGCAGAATGCCGTGGCCAGGTTGTTGGTGGGTGTCCCCTGCTGGGAGCACACCCGACCTGTGCTGAAAGCACTGCACTGGCTGCCTGTAGCATACCAGATTCGCTTCAAAGTGCTAGTGCTTACCTTTAAAGCCCTACATGGCCAGGGTCTGACATACCTGAGGGACCACATTTCCCCATATATTCCCCAAAGAGCACTTCGGTCGGGGTCACAACACCGGCTGGTGACCCCGGACCTTAAGGAGGCCAAGCTTGTGGCAACAAGGGCCAGGTTATTTTCAGTGGTGGCTCCTACCTGGTGGAATGAGCTCCCGGAGGTGTAGTTCCGCAGGAGTGCTTCCACCAGGCTTATGAGTAGGAGCCACCACGGCCACTTCCACCACCGCTCTTTCATAAAGAGAGACCACCGGGGGGTTGGGCAACATCTTTCCATTACCCTAGCCTTCCATCTGCTATGCAAGTTGTTTTGAGTTTTATATGTGCATCCATTGAAATCGAATTTAATGTTTTAAATGTTTTTAATTTTTGTATATTGTATGCACTTATGTGAGTCGCCCTGAGCCCGTTTGTGGGGAAGGCGGGGTATAAATGCAATAAAATAAATAAATAAATGTGGTAGCTATGTGACGTTACAAAAAGGTTTTGGAGATGGGTACATGAAATAATGCAAAAAATAATAAGAACTAAGCTCCCATTTACTCCAGAGATATTGTTACTGAATATATTTCTGAAAGAGTTTGATAAAGCGGATAGGTATTTGATTGTTCACTTGTCAACAGCTGCAAGGATTCTATATGCTAAATATTGGAAAACAATGGAGATTCCAACAAAACATGTGACTTTTCAAAAAACTTGGAAGAGATTTTATGACTGGTATAATATAAGCATAATAACGATGGAAATTTGAGAACGCAGAAAAGATAAAGCTAGCAAAATAGATAATGAGATTAGAAATGTAACAAATAGATAATTGAAGAATAGAATATGGAATAAGCCTCCTGTTATATGTTCTATGTTTATTAGTGGTAGTTATGCGTTGTTTGTTTACATGTATGTTTGTAGTGTATAATGAAAAGAAAAAATAATAAAAGTGTACCTCCGGGTATTTAAAAAAAAAGTATTCTGCTCTCCTTAGGAGGTCCAGTCCAATGAGAACAGCACAACAATGGACATTTTTGCAGGAGTCCCAGTCCTCAAGGTCTGGCTCAAATGCTTTGAACCACTGGTTGATGGCCATCACTGTTCAGGGTGCAGGCACTGGTGCAGCCGCTTGATCAGCCAGGTCTCATTCTTCTGCCCTGGGTCCTTCAGGGGCTTCTTGGTCGTCCGCTGTTCTGGTGTCGGTTCAGCGGGGCTGCCTACCCGCTCTAGTATCCCACCTTCGTCACCAACTGTTAAGTACGTGACTAAACACAGCTTGTGAACAGTGATTCAGCTTTATTCAATGTAGTCAGAAGAAATCAAGAACGAGATAAAACTATAGAGCAACAGGCTCTTTTAAACAGTCCGGGCTTGGGAGGCCACGCCCAAATGTCAGATAACAACCAATAACTATGTACAGATAAAGTCCAATCAGAGTGCTTCCCTCCAGACATGTGCACAGCTCTAGTTGGTCTATTTACAATCCTGTTTCAGACCAAAGCTTAACATGGTTTTCAATACATAACACACATTTTAAAAAGTTATGAAACTGAATTAACAGGTGCCTTTGAACAGGCCAAACGCCCCCTTCCCTGCTGGTTCTCCTTCCTCTCTTTTATATTCAATGCACATTGTATTTATACGTACAATATATAGCGATTTATGTATAATGCTGTTGATGAACAAATAACACTGATAAATGTAATGATGTCAGGTGAAAGAAATATAAGACGGTATAAAATAAAGCAAAGTTTGATTCACACACGGGAGATGTGAAATCAAAATGGGTATTTCCTGGCTGCAGCAGGATGGATAAGGGAATGTAGCTAAAACTGAAAGCTGTGCTGACATACCAGGTTTCAAACTTCTGGGAACCTGCCACAAATGAACTGCTGAACTGCAGCCAGGCAGAGCACTGATAATGTGGCACTTTTACACCCACACATGGCTTGTGGAAACACGTGCTCATGCAGTGACAATAATACTGTACCTGTTAGCCAAAAAATAATTCCAACTTTCGGCAACTGGACCCCAGTTTCCAGCTTTTATACACACACACACACACACACACAAAGTCTGGTAACTGGCCCAGAGGCTTAGGAAGAATAGGTAGGCCTGGTT
Organism: Gekko japonicus; assembly: GCF_001447785.1. Lineage (NCBI taxonomy): Eukaryota > Metazoa > Chordata > Lepidosauria > Squamata > Gekkonidae > Gekko > Gekko japonicus. The sequence continues at coordinate 8,445 of NW_015163175.1, read as the reverse complement.
GTCATGGTAACCGATAGAGCCATGTGCTTGAGGCCTCTTGGCTTTCGGCCTTAAAAACCACCAATCCATACGGCCATCCTCACCTGCTAATGAAACATGGTTTCAGTTTCAAGCCTTTAGAAAGTCTTTCATTAAGTCTTAATTCTGCCCAACTGCACAGGGCGAAGGAGGCAGCCTATCGGCTATGGGCCCTGTTTTGAAGAGGTACTTGGCCTTTATTCGGCCCTCTAGGCAGTGTCTGTGCTTAGCGGCAGTCCAACATAAAGGGGCTGAACTTGCTGCTTCCACTTCCCCTGCAAAAGGAAAAGAAAAAAAGTTGCTCTTGAATTCAGAAAACTGCAGGTTGAGCTGGTAACGGGGCACTGACCTGACAACCAAACGGCGCTGCTAGAAATTGCATGTCTCTGGCTTTTCCCCCAGCTCTGAAATTCTCATCTTAGAGATAAAGCCATTTCAAATTAACCCCCCCCTAAAAAAGTTTCTTTTTTAAAAACCACTTTAGCACAAAAGGACATATTGAAGATTTAAGTAGCAATTAAGGTCTCGTCGAAGACGGTAAAACAGTATGTTTGATTTCTATCTTTTTTTGTAAAGAGAAACAGGAATAAACAAAATCCTAGCAATTAGGAAGGCAGGCTGAGGGTTAAGAAATATTAAATGGCATTTGTTGCGTGCAGTCCCCCCCCAATAAATAAATAAAATAAAATACCCTGCCTGCCACAATTTCTGCTTTGTAAAGGGGAAATTGTTGCGGCGCGATGTGTTTACATGGCAGAAATCGGGGGGAAATTACGCTGTCATACTGACATCTGTAGGAGCAGGACAATTTTAAAATTACACTGTTCAACACCTTTAATGATTTGTAACACAAGAGGTGTGGCTACTCCTATTAAATGTGTTGCCAAATCAATAAAAGGCATAATTGGAGTTGTTAGAGCAAATTATAGCGCCACCGTTATGTTGCAATACAATGTTCCCTTGTAAACTGCTATTACGGGCCAAGCTGTATTTCTCTCTTATTGGGCTGTTTTGTAATGAGTTGGCATTTTGCTCCATAATGGTCGCCCACTTTCTTTTATGGAGCGTTCACTTTTTTACTTTCCGTCTTTTGTGCAGCCTGTAATTTCCCCTTTTCCCTCGACTGCCTCGCCGCCTAGTTTTCAAAAGTGTGCAGACTGGTTGCCAACTGCATTGAAGTTACCAGCTATATTATTTAACAGTATTTGAAATCTCCCACCCGCTTTTCCCTTTCTCCTTTTCCCGACTGGGTTTCTGGGCAGGACCAGAGCTGAGAAAGATTCCGGCAGCAGATCAATGCAACAAACAGGGCCCTTCAAGAGCATCAGGAATTCAACAATGGCACCATCTACTATGGGGGTCACAATATAGCAGCCTCCATACCCCTTCCCAAACTCTTACTGGTGCAATCTCTGTTTACATTTTATCTGATCAAGGCTGAGTCAGATCAGGGGAAGAAGCCGCATGCACAATGATGTCATGTGTTACCAGGGCTGCCAACCTCCAGGCGGTGCCTGGAAATTTCCTAGAATTGATGTCCATATGACAGAGCTCAGCTCCCTGGAGAAAATGGCTGCTCTAGAGGCTGGACATCACGGCCCTATGCCCTAATGAGGGCCCTCCCTAGGCTCCATCCCAAAATCTCCAGGGATTTCCCAACCCAGGTCAGAGAATCAGCAGTAAAGCTGATCAAATATTTGTGTAGATGAGAGGAGAAAGCACTCAGGACTAAACACATCATTCTTTGCAACTGTGGAGGGATAGTTGACTTCAACCTAAGGGATAGGAGGCTTTGTTTCAATTTTTCCCCTTCACATATGGGATCCATCAAGGATTCCCCTCAGTTGCCCTTGACCTTCTCATTGTATAGTGGTCAGAGCAAAATGTTTGGAGACCCATGCTCTGACCACTTTAATTTAAAAAAATGTTTTAAAAGCTTTTGCAAAAATGTCTAATAAAACAACACATATCACCAACCCCATTCAGACCATCAAGGTTGTCATTAATGTAACACCATTATTATGGAGAGGGCCTGTAGCTCAGTGGAAGAGCCCAGGTGTGACATACAGAAGGTCCCAGGTTCAATCTCTGGTCAAAGGATCTCAAATAGCAGTGTAGAGAAAGACTGAATGAGACCTTGGGCCATTGCCTACCAAAGTGGACAGTGTGGGTTAGATGGCCCCAAGTTGCCTTATATCCGCCCACTGGGTTGGGAAATTCCTAGAGAGTCTGAGGAGTAAGGAGGGCGGGGGTTGGGGAGGGGAGGGACCTCAGTGGCTTAGCAGGAGAATGGACCTCTGTAGTCTTGAGATCAGTTGTAATTATGGGATATCTGCAGGCAATACCCCATCTAAAGTAGCATTGTCTGCTCTGAATGGCAGCAGCTCTCCATGGTTTGTGGTAAAGAACTACAAAAAAATCATACAGTTAAGAATTAGGTAATATTTGAGAAAAAGTAGTTCTGTTGAGTTTTCTAAGATGGCTACTGGAGTGTTTACTTCATTTGTACCAGGGTCAACAGCAAGCAGGTCCAAACACACTCTCCTGAAAAGGTTATGTTTTATTGGAATACTGGTCTGTTGCCAAGTGGTACAGGTACATTGTCAGAAATAACAAAGAGTGCAGGGGGCACCATACATATATTCTGAAGCTGCATCTAGCTAAGCAAATGAAATCCAAGCGCGTGTGGGGGAATTCTCCCAGCGGTATATTACATCAAGAACGGGAGACTCACCCAATCCCTTTGAGAGCAGAAATATTTACACCCATAGTGGAATTCAAGCCCTCCCTTCCATTCAAGTTTATACTGATAGCGCTGTCTGGCTGAGCCCGTTCGCGGGGGGTGGGGGTGGGAAAGAGCACCTCCCTTATGTTACCCTCGGTAGCTAAGCAAAGCAAACATGTGCGACTGCGCAAAAGTCATAAAGAAAAAAGAAAGAAAGCATGGCAGCTAAAAAGAAAGAAAGCATGGCTGCGCAAAAGAAAGAAAGCAAGGCTGACAATCTGTACCCCACCTTTCTCCTCAATGAGGACCCAAGATGACTTACAGCATTCTCTTCACCTCCAGTTTATCATGGCAACATTCTTGTGAGATTGGTTAGTCTGAGAAAGTGTGACCGGCCCAAGATCACCCAGGAAGCTTTCATGGTACAAGTAAGAATTTGAACTCAGCTCTCCCAGTGTTGGGATACTGCAAGTTCATCCTTCAATCATGAAAGAGTTTGGTTTAGTTTAGTTGATTTTTAGCCTGCCCTCCCCTGCGAGCCAGCTCAGGGCGGGTAAGAAGAGAAGGAAAAGAAGAGATTGGATCTATAACCCAGCTTTCACTACCCGAAGGAGTCTCAGAGCGGCTTACAATCTCCTTCCACACACCCCCACAACAGACTCCCTGTGAGGTAGGTGGGGCTGAGAGAACTGCTCTTTCCAAAACAGCTCCAAGAGAACTGTGACTGACCTAAGGTCACACTAGCAGCTGCATGTAGTAGAGTGAGGAATCAAACCCGGTTCTCCCAGATTAGAGTCCACGCGCCTAACCACTACACCAAAGAACAATAACAACAAAACAGTTAAAACAATAAATATAGATTAAGAATGCAACAATATTGGATATCTGTTTGTTTCTGCATGCTAATATTATTTAGTTAGTTTAGGACCAATTAGATCTTAGGCACATATTTCCTGCCAGAGAAAAGGAGTTGGGATTCCTAATGAGTTGGGATTGGGGCCAGCTATTGGGGTGCTATGTGTTTTTGGTCATGTACTTAGGAAAGGGGGGAGGGCTTTGGAAAGCTTTCTGTCTCTCACAGATGAAGTTTAGCAAACAACTAGACAACATAGAATTAGTTAGCCAGGAAGTTTGTTATTTTATCTCCAATGTAACCCTTTTACCCTTATTTTTTAGTAAAGTCTTTTTCTTAAACTAATACACATGTGCAGCCGCAGTCCTTTTGTTGGAAAAATAGTTAAAAATGCTTAAATTGTTCAGTGTCATTGGATCTTGCTTCACTGGATGAGGAGACTTTTAAAAGAATCCCTTTTTCCTAATGTATTTTCCCCAAACTTCTTTGGAGTACTGGCACCCTAACCAGTACAGCTTGTATTTCCAGCACGTGCAGCTGAAAAGGAAGTCCTCCAATTGTCTGCGCGGAAGACGGGGAAGCCGGTGCACCAGAAGAGAAAGCGGCCTCTCAACACCACACCAGTCATTCGACGGAAACTATGCAATTGCTCCCCTGTGGGCTCAGCAGGTCTTTCCTTCAAATACCTAAATTAAACAAGCAAAACTATTTGATGTGGAAATTGAGGGTGGAGTGTGCATTGGGAATTCAAAAAGTTATGTGTACTGTTAAGAGTGATGGTTCCCAAAATGCGGCAGAGCAGCAACAGACATTTGAAATGGATAATTTGAAGGCTTCTTTATAATTTTAAACTATTTCTGATCAAGATTTCTGATCACTAGTTTCTGGCTGCAAAGGCACTAAAGAGATTTGGGAGAAATTAGAAGAGAAATATGCAAGAAAAAAAAACCCATGGAAAAACACACACAGTTTCGAGTTTGTATGCTTTTAAATTGAATGAAGGAGAGAGCTATCTAGATGCAATTTTGAGTACCATGGCACAATTAAACACGGCCGGAGTACATTCAAAGATGCTGAACTAAAATACTACTATTCTAAATAGCTTCCTTGCCACCTTTGCCAACCACATGGCCATACTAGAAGAGAAAGTTGATTTAAGGCTTACATCGAATTTTTTGTGAGATGAGAGCTTGAAGAGGGCTATCAGATACACTACAAATTCAGATTTGTACTAAGCACATCTGGATGCAGGGTTGTTGTGAAGTCTGCCTGATGGGAAAAGGGACTGCACCTAGTTACATCAAAAACAGAGCGTGTACAAGGAAAGATTGCTGCAGAAGGTCTACTCAGTAGTAGTTAGTCCACTGAACCCTTTAATTGGTGGGAATAAGTACATTTTGACTTTCATGAAAGCAGGAAATTGGTTTGCTTATGTTTATCTGATAAAGTCTAAGGATTTAGACTTTATGTGTTGAAAAAGTTCAAAAACTATGTTGCTGCTGTGAGAAAAATAAGTTCAACAAGGCTCCAGAGGTCTTGTTTAGAGACAATGGGTTTGATTATTGTAGTGGGGAGTTCCAAAGGTTCTCGGAAGAAGAGGACATAGAGCATGATAGAACTGTACCATATTCTCAGCTGAACACTTTAACAGGACCCTAATAGAAATGGCACATTGCCTACTCATGGAAGCTGGCCTGCCTGACCACTGCTAGGCAGAAGCAGTAAATACAGCAGTCTATTAGTACAACAGAATCTCTCCTTATATATAATTGAATAGTGGGTGCCAAAGTTCTAATTCTAAAATGCACTCCCTTAGTGTATGGCTGATGGCACTGCTCCTCAGCATATATCGCCACCAATCAGAAGGCAAAGCCTGGGTCCCGCCCACACCACAACTGCTGCGACAACCTGGTCTTTTGCATATGGAAGCTGATTGGACTTCACTCCATTCCACACCTCAAACTCCCCCCCCCCCGCAAGGCAGTTGGAATGTCAGTTGCATATGGAATCTGCTGTATTCTGGTGGTGTGCAGGTCCCAGGTTCATGTTTTAAAAGCAGACTGACACTGTTTGCCCAAAGCCAGAGCACTCTCCCAGAGCCTCTTTCTAGATCCCGTTGTATTTATTTCCACAACGGGCCTTATTTTTAGTTCCTAATAATGTCACAGAGGAAGCTCTTTTTGAGCTATGGCATGGTAAAAGGCCAGGTCTAAGGATATAGTTATGAATCCTAAAACTTTTGTGGTTGAAGAGTTTAATGCAGCGCATATTACTGAAAGCAATACACTCCAAACTCTTAAGCCAATAGAGTCCACAGTGAAAGCCAGCCAGGAGGCTGAGGATGGAGTCCTCAGTAACATCGCCATTTGGCTGCCTGCCTAGAATGCCAACCAACAGGAAGGCCAACTAGAGACCCACAATCAGAAGGAGCGGCAGGACATACTGGGCCAGAGAAGAAGGAGACTGCTGTGAGACAGTCAGCAAGGAGCAATAAGAGAGTACAACCACAGAGGTATGGCTTTTGTGCAAATATACAACCTGAAAGTGAACACTCAAGCTGCGAGGAAGGAATTGAGCAGCCTGCACCAGCACCATGCATGTTGAGCACCTGGATTCTAAAACAGCATTCTTCAATAGAGACATATCTGAAATGCTACGTCAAGGCTTTCAACAAGGAAACTCAAAGGCCTGCTTGTTCAAAAGATGGACATTTTATTTTTATTTTATTTATTCAATTTATTTAATTTATACCCCGCCCTCCCCCGAAAAGCAGGCTCAGGGTGGCTGCCGCACCAATATGGAGTGTTGTTGTGCTGTCAAAGCAAAGAACAAATACTAGATGTTGTCCAAAAACTGAGCAAAGAGGTCGAGGTAAAACAGTTGGGAACAGTAAAGCATTACCTTGGAATACAAATAGATAGGACAGAAAATACCTCTCCACTTCTGTAGTGTGATCCAGTACTATTATTAGGGGTTAGGGTTAGGGTTAGTTTTAGGTTTAGGGTTATGTTTAGGGTTAGGGTTAGGGCTTGGGCTTGGGCTGGGGTTGGGCCAGGGTTAGGGTTAGGGCTAGGGTTAGGGTTTCTCAGGGTTAAGGTCAGGGTTAGGGTGAAGGTTAGGTTTAGGGTTATGGTTATGGTTAGGGTTAGGGTTAGGGCTAGGGTTAGGGTTAGGGCTAGTGCTAGGGTTAGGGTTAGGGTTAGGGTTAGTCTTAGGGTTAGGGTTAGGGGTAGGGGTAGGGGTAGGGTTAAACCCTAACCCTAACATTAACTCTAGCCCTAACCCCAACACTAAACCTAACCCTAACCCTAACCTGCACCCTAAACCTAACCCTAACTCTAGCCCTAACCCCAACCCTAGCCCTAACCCTAACCCTAATCCTAAAGCTAACACTAACCTTATCCCTAACCCTAAACCCTAACCCTAATCATTGCCTTAGCCCTAACCGTAACCCTAGCCCTAGCCCTAGTCCTAACCCTAACCTTAACACTAGCCCTAACCTCAATACTAAACCTAACCCTAACCCTCACCCTAACCCTAACCCTAAAACTAACCCTAACCCTAGCCCAACCCTAACCCATCCCAAAACAGATGGTTTATTGTCTTCTATATCTGAAACATGTATTTTTACTAATGCAGTTGATTTTACGTTATATGTAACAACCCATCATATTTGATATATTTGATGAATCCATATATCCCCCTACCCCCACTTCCCTTCTGTATTCTACTCTAGGAGAATTTTTTTTTAATCAGAAGAATAAGATTACAGTGTCATTCTATTGTAAGTGGTTTAGAACTAGCAGGAGCATTTGGTTCAGTTTTGACTTTTTAGTAATCTTTAGGCAAATGATTCAGGAGCAACCTATGCAACAAAGTAAACAGATGAAATTATGTTATCTCATAAACTTCCAAAAAAGCATATAGACTCATGAAGCAGATACTACCTGAATTTCAAGCCTTACATGCAAAGTGACTGCAGGATATTTTTGGGAACAGGTAACATGGCTTTAGATACAAAAGTACTAACATAATATACAGAACAGTGTATTCATATCACTGTCATACCTGGTTACTAGACAGTAGATAAAGGAAGCTGAAATTTGTAATAGTGGCCCTTCTTTAGAGGTATGTCCTTGCCTCCATTTCGTGAACAGTTCCTTTTTCTTCCTTTGCACATCATGCAATTCTCTGTTCATCCAAATTAGCTTCTTGGATCCCCTACCATGTTTCCCTCTTGTTGACTGATTTTCTTATTCCAGGTCCACACAGATTGTGTGGACCTGGACACTTACATACCTGGTTTTCCCTTCTGGATCCACAAACCAAGGTGGCTGGTTCATGTAGAGATCCTCTCTGATGTCTCCATACAGAATTTGGCTACTTCCCAGTCACACAACCCTGGTGGTGGGCAGGGGCCACTTTGCCTCACCCAGAAGGAGTAGGAGGCAGGTGATGTGAGCAGCCAGCATCACAGCATTGCTGCAGAGACTGCAAGGATTTAAGCACAGCCCTAACCCCTGCCCTTCCTCTTTCATCCGATGCTTGGAGGATGAATGGAGTGCTGGGGAACAACAGCGCGGTCAGGGCTGCAGCTTGTACAGTGGTGGTGGTCTCCTTGGGCTGCGGTGTGAATTGTGCTGCAGCCTGTGCGGTGGTACTGGCATCGACCTTTTCAGAAGGTGTTATGGATGGGTCTGCAACCTACAGGGTGGCGGCCTCCTCCAAGTCCGGCAGCCGCCTATTTTGGCAAGCAGGGCCTGTGTGCCTATTCCCCTCTAGGTTTCATGGCTTGGGGGAGCTCTAGAGTGGCACCCCATTTCTGGAGCAACCCCTGGCCTTGGCCTTT
>NW_015163174.1:196247-207107 GCF_001447785.1 Gekko japonicus | reverse complement strand
TATGAGTCCAAGGCCACCACCCCAGAGCTTAGGGAGGAAGGAGAACGTTTTGCCCCCCCCACGGGCATCGTGGCTGCTGCTGAGAACAATCTCGGCCAGGCAGAGACGGGGATAGATTTTTCCCAGGGTGCGCAGCTTCGGCACCTCCGGGAAGGTCTGGGTTGGCCCTGGAGGCCTAGGAGACTGCTGGAGCAGCCTCAGCCAGGCAGAGATGGGGGAGGAAGTCAACTTACCCTCCTGCTTCTTCCTCATTCTGGAACAGAATGAGGCTGGAAGCAGAGGGCGGCCAGAAGAAGGGGGCGGGGCTTCGCCATGTGACCGCCTGGCCCCCGTGCCTCTCTCCTGGAGCGACGTACCGGCACGCTCCGGCCCGATCTGAGGCCTGTGCTATCTGATACTTTGTTCTTAGAAGGCGTTTCCTTAGATGTGAGGCATCTGAAGAACAAAATCAAGGCAATATAATATCATGTCTGGTGACTTCCACAGAACTATAATGCAGTCCTAAGCATAGTTACACTGTTCTAAATCCATTGTCTTCAGTAGACATAAAATTATGTCGATATTGGGGGTATGTATTAGTTAAAATCGTATAGTTTCATAGTCATAGAAGTGTGGTATGACATGCAGTAAATAAATTCCAACCCACTATATTGCAAAAAGTCAAAACTTACATTTATTGAGGTAGATCAGTGAAGAAGAAGAGGAGGAGGAGGAGGAGGAGATTGGATTTATACCCCACCCTTCACTTGGAGTCTCAGAGCAGCTTTCAAACTCCTTTCCATTCTCCTCCTTACAACAGACACCCAGTGAGGTAGGTGGGGCTGAGAGAGCTCTTTCAAGAACTGCCCTTTCAAGGACAGCTGTGACAGAACTATGGCTTGCCCAAGGTCATCCAGCAGCTTAACATCCATGCTGCAGTCGAAATGAGTGAGAGAAGCCTAATCTAAAGAATACTATTCCCTATTACAAGTGGCCAGCTAGTCTGGTATCATGTATGTGCAAGTAAGATGCCATAGTTTCTACAGGAGAGACTGTAGATGTGCCCTGTTGCTTGTAGGTCCAGGAAGACAGAGATCAAGAACACAAAGGGCACATGCAGAGGAGTCAGAGTGAAGCCGCCAGGTTAGACAAAGAGAGGCATTCCATTCATTAAAAAGATAACACATTCACACATCTAGAGCAATATAGCACCCCCCCACACAAGCCCAGGCATGCTGGGTCACCTTGCTCCAACAGTAACTCTGCTTAGGATTGCACTGCTCCCCTCAGGTATGATACATGGGCCATACAATGGCTATCCACACTCAAAGGAAACCTCAGGGTTTTTCTCTGGTGTGCATAAACAATGTGAATGTCTGATAACCTATAAAAGCTGTCCCTTCAACACTCAATTAATATCTTTTGCAATGTGTGAAAGGTAAGTGAGCTGTTAAATTCCAATGACATGTATGAAATTCTGTTTAATTACATCCTGAATGGAACAATTAAGTTCAATGAAACTGCTGCCCAGTTTTATTTCATTTTCTTTACATAATGCTGATAGTAGAGGTGCCATACCTTTTTAAAAAAGCAATACTTGGAGTGTGAAAAGCTTGTTATGTTTTAAATTAAGGGTGTAATCACATGCCTACTTTGCTCTGTAAGAGTCGGACTCGACTGTGCGACTGAACAACAACAACAAACTAATTTTTACTCTAACCCAGCCAAGGAAGGTTTCCAATTTGACAGGAGCAGCAGCACTAAAGGAAATGTGGTTTAAACCTGCCCCAGACTGGTCCCCTGCTCTAAATTGTTTCCTTCAAGCTGCTTCCAGCTTTGCAGTGCAAATAAAACATGTACTACTGTGGAGGCAATTAAATCAGGAAAGAAATTATGCAAGAATACAGGATTGTAAAATCTTGACATAATCCAGTCCAACACACACACTTATTTTAGAGATAAAGTAAAAGAATTAGTCCTGGGTATAAAATTACAGATCTCTTATATCAGATGTAGTTTGGTCTCAAGCATCTTACAGATCAGTGCTCTGGAGGGGAGGGGTTCTGTTATCTGCTTATGTGTCCTTTAAAAGTGGGGCAATTTGAATGCTTAATAAAATTTAAAAATTATAAACCCATTGTGATGATGACCCAACTGCCTAGCAAATATCTCTTCTATAATGTATAGCAGAATAGTTATCTATATCCATTCTGTATCTTTGTGTGTGGGGGGAAGTAATGGCAACCTTAACCAACCTTCCCACTATCCTCTCGAGGGTCCAAGACTTCTGCCAAGCTGACTGCAATAATAAAAGCCTCGTTTCAAGTTTGTGGGATTTTTTTTTACATTGTTCTTTCTGGTATGGAAGAAAAAATGAATTTACATGTAGTAAGGACTGTGAAGAAACATTTCCCCAGTGGAAAGAAACAAGTGCAAAAGAAAGGAGACAGACTCACATTGCCGAATTTAGGGCAGAACTGAGTAGAAACAACTGAAGTGAAGAGACCACAAATGTCATAACTTCCTTCTGGAAACTAATATTTGGAGCTGGATGATTTGGTTTTTGCTATGTATAGATTGGACACATCTCTATAAAATGTTCTACATCTCATCATCTGTATCTTTCTGTTTCTTGTGGCACTATACAGGACAGATCCCAATGTCCTTCCATCATTGATTTTTCCAGGGACAGTGCATGAACAACTGCTTGTCTAGCAGCTGTTCCACAATCAGTGCATTCTTCAAGAAACTGATCAGACATCTAAAATGACCAAAAGAACTGTATTGCTGAACTGATTAACTGTAACGCCTGCCATTATGATATGAAAGAATATTGTTAATGAACAAAACTATCCAAATCCAAACTTCACCAAAGAAGTATGCATTTCCCTATTATGTCTATGAACTGGGAAAACAGGCTTCCATATAGAAATTCTGCATGGAGGTTTTATTCCAGTTTGAACTTCAAACTGGACCAGGGTTTTTCTAAGCATACACATGATGCTGTCCACTAATTATCCACTAACCACATTGTCCTATGGTTTGTTCCAACCTTTTCCAACCCTGGTCTGATATTTTGGGAAGGACTGTAGTGAAAGCAAATTTGCATGCAATCTGGACAGGCAAATGTATATTATTTCAGGTCCTGCACACCAGTTTCCTTCTCACCTTCTACTGGAGCCACTCCCTCCCGTGCTGCCAGAAAACCTTTTCAGGCTGAGTCAAGAAAAAAAGGCAGGGAAAACACCAAGTGGACATTCCGTCATTGCAAAATGTCTGCTCCATGGAGAATCAACACCATCTGGAAGCAACACCATTTAAAACAATGAGATTAACTGTTTATTTCAGTAGAATGTGGACATACAACTTTCATAGATTGTGTTGATGAATACTGATTTTATTCACAACCATAATCAGTAAACAAGATTGGGAATAGGTCTCTTACTTCATTGCTTTCAGATCCATACTATACTGTAAGCACTGAATACTCCTCAATGGAGATGGTTAACTGTTTTAAAGATCTTACATTATTTTTAATCATCTGTTGTAAGAACATGACCCAAACAAGGATATCATGACCTTCTACTTCCTAATATAAGATCCCTAGCATGTAAAATCTAAATGAAATAGTTTAAAAAACGGAAAACTCCTGCAAACTATTAACCCTTCATGAAAATTGGGCATACAGAATGCAAATGACATTAAAGTGGCTGGATTTAGCAGTTTACTGTCCAGTTCCAAAACTTGTTTTCACAAGCATGAAAAAGATAAGGCTCATCAACAGTTACAGTCACTTGTCAGGCTCCCTATGCATTTTACAGCTCACCTGCCATTGAGAGAGGAGGTTCCTCTCTCTCTTTTTTTTTTTACACAATTTTATTATTTGGATATATTAACAAACAACATTACATTTGTATACTTTCATTTCTCCCCCCCCCCCATATATCCCTTTCCTCCACTCCTTCCCCGCTTTTTGGTGGCCTCCCGCAATGCTCCCCCCTCTTGAATAATCCATTATAAACTTTACAAACATTCTTCACTATTACATTTTCATATCTACTTATCTAGGTAACCTTATCAATTAATATTTCAGCTTCAAATGACTTATCTTCATTTTCCATATCTATCAAAACAGAACATATTATTTTTCGTGTCACTACATTTTCAATAACTTTCAAAACAAAGCAAGTTAGGAGGTTCCTCTCTCTTTGATGTGCCAGAGGCTTGTCACCTTAGTGGGGCCAAATGCCCTGGCTTCTCAAATGTCTGGTATTCTGTTTTCCTTGCTATGTAGAAGTTATGTGTTTGGGGGGGGGGGTAGGCAACTGTTAGTTTTTGCAGGAGGGATGCTCTGGGAGAGGTACGTGCTTAGTGTGTGTGTGGGGGGGTAGTTCACTGTTAATTCTGGTGGGCAAATACCATGGGGTCACTGGGTCTTCATTTTTAGTGAACACACTATATCTATAACCTTCACGCATTCAACTCCAGTCCTAACAATAGCTCGTGTCCAGTATGGTATCTATTAATGTCTCAATAAAGTTAGCTTTCTTCGAAATGACTGGTGTTGAGAACTGATTTAACCAGGATCCTGACATCACTGCAGTGTCAGATATGTGATCTGTAGTTAGTGGATGAGTTTATACGGATAGACCTGGTCCTTCAAGTGTATGGACCTCAGGTCGTAAGAATGTAAGAGAAGCCAAAGTTGGATCAGGCCAATGGCCCATCCAGTCCAACACTCTGTCACACAGTGGCCAAAAATACCAGGTGCCATCACGAGGTCCACTGTAGTTAGTGGTTACATTTGCCAAGCATGAGTTTTTCAGATTGGAATGTTATTCCCATTTGTTTCAGTCTGCAGTCTTGCCCACAGTGGATCATGTCATCATTAACCTGATTGAAATAGGAACTTGAAGTTTTTGGAACCACTCTCCAGTGGCTTCAGTATTTTCTCTGAGACAGATTGCAAACAGTGTCCATCAGAGAAATTGAGGTATCATCTCAACAGCTAATTTGTGGTGCTCCCCAAGGCTATGCTTTTCAACATCTATTGATAAGCCAGTTTAGACATAGTACAACTGTCCTTATCAGACTGGGTAAAAAGTTTGGCAATGCTTTTGAACCAAACTTTGTTTTTAGAGAAGTGGATTGGTGCTGCTACTAAGAGCATCTTCTGTCACCTTTATCTGGTTTATAAATCTTCCCTCCACCTCTGACTTCTGTTGACCTTGCTGTTGACCAGTTTGGTGTAGTGGTTAAGTGCATGGACTCTACTCTGGGAGAACTGGGTTTGATTCCCCACTCCTCCACTTGCAGCTGCTGGATGACCTTGGGCAAGCCATAGTTCTGTCAGAGATGTTCTCTCAAGGATAGTTCTGGAAAGAGCTCTCTCAGCTCCACCTACCTCACAGGGTTTCTATTGTGGGGAGGGGGAAGGGAAAGGAGTTTGTAAGCTGCTCTGAGATTCTGAGTGAAGGGCGGGGTATAAATCCAATCCTTCTTCTCCTCTATGTCATGTTGCTCTTTAAGTTATCCTGGGAGCTTCAGTTAGGGCAAAATATCTATCAATTGATAAGTGTAAGGCACAACATGTATGATGCTAATTTTGGAACAGCTACACCGATATGCTCCTGAGCTCAATTCAAGGGGCTAGTTCTTATCTTTAAACCCCTCCATGACCTCCAAAGGTCATCGAGGATGGGCGAGTGGGCATCAACATGGCAAATGAGGTTCAATGTGGCCAGGTGCAAAGTGATACACATTGGGGCAAAAAATCCTAACTATAAATACACATTGATGGGGTCCAAACTGGCAGAGACTGACCAAGAGAGAGTTCTTGGAGTCATAGTAGATAACTCAATGAAAATGTTGAGACAGTATGTGACTGCAATAAAAAAAGGCCAACGCTATGCTCGGGATTATTAGGAAGGGAATTGAAAGCAAATCAGCCAGTATCATAATGCCCCTGTATAAATCAATGGTGCGGCCTCATTTGGAGTACTGTGTGCAATTCTGGTCACCACACCTCAGAAAGGATATTATAGCATTGGGAAAAGTGCAGGAAAGAGCAACTAGAATGACAAAAGGGTTGGAACACTTTCCCTATGAAGAAAGGTTAAAGCACTTGAGGTTCTTTAGCTTTGGGGAATGACGATTGAGTGGTGACATGATAGAGGTTTACAGGATTGTGCATGGGATAGAGCAGGTTGAGAAAGAAGTACTTTTCTCCCTTTCTCACAAGAACTCATGGACACTCAATGAAATTGCTGAGCAGTTGGGTTAGAATGGATAAAAGGAAGTACTTCTTCACCCAAAGAGTGATTAACACATGGAATTCACTGCCACAGGAGGAGGTGTGGCTACAAGCATGGATGGCTTCAAGAGGGAATTGGATTAACATATGGAGCAGAGGTCCATCAGTGCCTATTAGCCACAAGGTATAGATAGGAACTCTCAGTCTGGGGCAAGTGATGCTCTGTATTCTTGGTGCTGGGGGGGGGGCAACAGTGGGAGGGCTTCTAGTGTCCTGGCCCCAATGCTGGACCTCTAGATGGCACCTGGTATTTTTGGCCACTGTGAGACAGAGTGTTGGACTGGATGGGCCATTGGCCTGATCCAACTTTGGCTTCTCTTATGTTCTTATGACCTGAGGTCCATACACTTGAAGGACCAGGTCTATCTGTATACACTCATCTACCATCTGCTGTTCTCATAGCGGCTGCTCCTGTCCCATCTGTTTACCAGGCACAGACGTGGTCAGCTAAAACATGGTAATGGTCAGCTGTGACTCCACCTTTTCCAATGGCCTGCCAGAGATGGTCTACAGGGTACCTGCCTTCAACTATATTGCAAGAGAAACAGGGCAGTTCTCTTTAGAAGCAGAGGTCATTTCGGGGGGATCACGGGGGATTGCAGTTCCCCCGGGTGACGTATGGGGGCGGGGCACATGACGAAGCCCCGCCCCCTGCTTCCGGGGCTGCCCCGCTTCCGGCCCTCATTCAGCCAGGAGGAGGCAGGAGAAGAGGGAGGGTAAGTTGCTTCCTCCCTGCCTCTCCCCACCCCTGCTTGCCTGGGGCCAGGGAGGGCCTTCGCGGGGCTTCCTTGCACTCCCGCTGGCCTTGCAGGTCCACCGCCGGGCCCCTCATGGGCGGCGGTGGCCGGGACCGTTGGGGGCGGGGTGTGTGGCCTTATGACACACTTCCGGTGATGTCAGGGGGTGTGGCATATGCTAATGAGTTATGCTAATGAGTTCCCCTAGCTCTTTTTCTACAAAACGACCCCTATTTAGAAGTATATTTGGTGATTAATGTTTACTGTTGATCACAGTTTCCTGCCATCTTGGATGGACTTCTGATCCATTTGTTTACTGATGGTGGCTGTGACAATTTTTGGCTTTCTATTGCTGGTATTGCACTTTAACAATGATTTCTTATTAGATACATGCAGAAACTCTCATGGGTACAAAAAGTTACATTGAAAAGAGCTGCCCCGTTCATTTAAATGGAAGCATCACATTTGTACATGCTAGTCTAATGCATCCTTTGAAATGAATGGAGAAACCCAATGGACTTACAAGCTGTGTGCCTCTCTGAATGAATCCAGAGAAAATGGACTGAAGCATAACACTAAGTCAGAAGTACAAATTCACTTAAATCCATGTTTTCTAATTAACATGTTTATGGGAGAGGTTAGTTACTATTAAAGATATTAAATGTTTGGAATTACATTACTTCTGTTCCAGTCATATTTATCCCAATGGAACTATTAATGTTGTATTTTTCTGTTTCAGATATAACTTAACCAACTGACAAGCTTCAACATTCTCCCAAGAAAGAGAGTTTGAAAGAACCTTTTTCATAGTCTCTTGTTCAAACGTGGTGCACATGAACACATGTGCTGCCTTATACTTAGATGATTTGTCTGCCAAGGTCAGTAGTTCACTCTGACTTTCCATGGCTCTCTGGTGTCTCATGCAGAGGTCTTGCATACCAACTACTACCTACTAGTTTTTTTATTCCACTGGTTGAACCTGGAATCTTCTGCATATAAAGAATTTACAACCCAAGTAGAGAGAGGCCTAAAGAATCAAGCCATGACCCAGAGATTCCAGCTGTTTCCAGAATAACTGATCATACAAAGAACCCCACATTAAGCACTTCATATACGTTTCTAAAAACGCAGAGGTTTTAAACCCCTTTCTCTTAGTGTGCAGAAGTATAACTTCAGCAAATTTGTTCCACTATGCTTGTGAAACGCTGGCTTTTGTGCACCAGCCAAGACAAAAGAAATGGGGGTAATCAACTGAAGTACATGATAAGAGCTCTGAGCCTGTGTCAGCTCGTGATTCATAGAAATCACATGTAAATAAATAAATAAGAGCTCTGAGCCTGTGTCAGCTTGTGATTCAGTGGGTGGCATCAATGTTTCCAGCCATGACCAGGCCTTCACTCCTTGACCACTTGACCTTATGCTTTCTCTAAAAAAATTAGTGTCATCTCCTAAGAATTTGATGGATGTAGGGGAAATGCTCTCTTTGTTCTGATTATCCCAGTTTCATTCAGGAGTTCATTAAGCAAAAAGAGTACACTGAACTGAACACAGAACTGAACATAGAAGTCTATAAGAAGTCACACAGATGATGAAGACCTCTGAGTCAGACCACAGTGGGTGGGATCCCATAGATCCATTCTGCTAATGGCAGTGCTTTCCTTCCGCACTTGAAACTTCTGATGCAGGAAGCCTTTTGCATCATGTGAAAAGGTGCTGTTTGTTTCCATGCACAAGTTAATGTTGGCAGCCCCAGTTGGCAGCCCCAGTTGGAAGCTGTACTGTAAGAAGTGAACCCAGGTGACCAGGGAAGTGAAACATCATCTGTAGTGATTGTTGCAATTTCTTTGTCCTCCCCCTTCCAAGATTACAAGAGGCACTGCCCATCTCTGCTCTTAGTTTTGTCTCAATTGCAATGGTTTTCATGTAAAAGGAACATTCCCTGTTGGTGTGTAATTCCCATAATTCAGTGATCTACGTGAAATAATCATCCACCTGTTCTGCTACTGCAAAGGGTTGAAAATATATTCAGATCTAATGCATTTTGAAATGCATATTGGGTTGGATCCAAATGTGCCCTTCTTCTTGTGGAAGGGCTCCTTCAGTATAGCAGCACTCTATCCCGTGCCCTGTTGAAAAAAAATAAATAAAACAAATAAAAGTGCCAGTACTCATACCTCAGTTTGTGCCAGTTTCCACCAATTCTCCACTCCCTGTGCAGGTCCCTACTGTTCCTGAAGGTCCACTCATTCTCTGGCTGATTGGGATGGGCCAGCATATGAGCATCAGGGCTTGGGAGAACCCTGAAAAAGGTGCTGGTACTCAGTAACAGTGAGTACCTTCACAAATAAAGCCCCAGCTCTCATTACGAAGTTTCATACAAGGCTTAAACAGCTCTTCATAATGCTACTGAGCTGCCACTAAAGAGTTCTAAAAGTGATGCCATTGCAGTTAGTGTTACAGGAAATGCTTAGGTACAGAATACCTGTGGCTGAGAACAAAAAGTTGGTCTCATACAGGCCATTAAGGGAGATCAATAAGGCCTATTACCATTTTTAATTTAAGCAAGCAATTGACAGCTATCAAGTTAAAATTTCATTAACAGCTCTTATCTGTTCATAGTGTTCCACAAGAGAAAAACAATTTAATACAAAAAAAAATTGGGGGACAGGGCGCTAATCTATTGTAAAACTGTTCCATTATTATGCAGAAATGAGCCAGTAAACTGCTGATCAATGGAATAAGGATTCAGTAGACAGTCAAATAAGCTAAACTCACTTTGTTTGCTTCTACTACAAAATGCTCCACTCTTGTTACTTATTAGAATAACACTGATCTTCTGTCTTGCACTAATGTTTCAGTTACTTAAAAGGTCATTCTATTTGGCATGCCAACAATGACTGCAGGCAATTAAGCAATGAATGCGGAGCAAGGGGCATTGCATACAGTGTGGCCTTTTCTCTTCCATCCCCAAAGGATATTGATGAGGTCCATAAATTTTAGCAAGTACAAAGCTTGAAATAAATACAGTACAGTTACTGAGTGCTATTTAAGAATTACAACCTTAACCATTATACAGGATAATCTTATTTAAAATCAGGTAGTCCGATTACTGCTCCCACTAAATCACTGGAGGCTTTGTACAGGATGTATTTACCAAGTATGCTTGGTCATTTAAAAAACTAAAAGAAGAGGCTAAGAGGGAAAAGGAGCTTTCCCAACACAAACAGATGTTCATATAATCAATATTGTGTCATTATTGGCAACAGAGTCCATTGTAATCTCAAATCAAGAGTTAATTACCAGATTTATTAGCTATACATTGTATATGTAGCAGCGACAACCTTACCATAAGACAAATGAGGCAGCTGCTTAAGAGCAGCAGGTTTTCAGTGCGATCCTTAGCAGAGTTATATCCTTCTAAGTCCATTGAAGTCAAAGGGATTTAGATAGGTGTAATTCTGTTTAGGATTGCACTATTTGTCTTGGAAGCACTTCCCTGTGCTAGTTAAGGAAGCAACCTAGATGGATTAAGCTTCAGATATTTAACAAGGGTGGCATCCTGTTTGTATTTGTGTGACATTTTGTGGTTGAGGCACTCATTGGCTTATACAGTAAGTGCTGGTAGAGCTGGTAGGGATATTTATTCCTGCCGTAAGGCTGGGGATGGCATAAATGGTCTTTAAGTTCCTATGGAGCTTTATTATTCCACTAGGAATAAGGACCGTTGTGGAAATAAATACACCGAGTTCCAGAAAGAGGCTCAGAAGGGGGGGCTGGCCTTGGGCACTCAGCGTCAATTTGCTGTGGCAACCTCAGCAGGATATAATGACA
>NW_015163174.1:184384-195015 GCF_001447785.1 Gekko japonicus | reverse complement strand
ATAGACTCCACCACAGAATATCCAGGAATTTCCCAACCTGGAGCTGGCAACCCTAGTAAGGACTGGCCCTAATAAGTTCCCCACAAAGGCCTGGAAAGGGCTTCCTTTTTTTGTCTTTTTACTGACAGAACCATGCTTGGTTGCCTAGCAACAACCACTGAGGGAAAAGTTAGTCCCACAGGAGCCAAGCATGAGAAGTGTCTTTGTCAGGAGAGACATCTGTTTTGATAGCTTATTCTGTGAGGGAGGAGTGTCCAGGCTGGCAGTGGTTGGGGGAGAGGAGCGGACCCAGCACCCAGCCAATGGAACATGAGTACTCTTGAGTGGCAGTTGATGGTGAGAAGTGTCTTTGTCAGGAGAGACATCTGTTTTGATAGCTTATTCTGTGAGGGAGGAGTGTCCAGGCTGGCAGTGGTTGGGGGAGAGGAGCGGACCCAGCACCCAGCCAATGGCACATGAGTACTCTTGAGTGGCAGTTGATGGGCTAATGGCTGATGGAGTGCACTGCACAGCCAATGGGAGAGCTGGAAATGGCCAATACCTAAGGGAATTATACATAGGATGACTGTGTTTTCCCTTTAAGCAGGAAAAGCCATTAAGCCCAACTTCAATAGACTTGTGGCCTCATAAGTATGCATAGGATTGCAGCCTTACAGATATAACAGCATGAAGCTAGTTTGGGAGTGACCTTTTCTTATTTTACTGAGAAATATGTCTGATGTACTTTCTCACACTCTCAACACCTGTAAGTCCTTGTTCTCTTCTGAGCAGATAACTTGACAGATTTATTTTACTTATTCAGTCAAAATTGTAGCATCTTCCTTACAAATCACCTGAAAATAAGGGTTGAACATTCCGCCCCCCCCCCATCTTCATAAATAAAATATCATCCCTGTTCTCAAATGGGTTAGATTTCTACAGGCACGTGGTAGCACCTTTTTTGAAAATACTTGCTTGATATGCAAGCCTCGCTAAATCATTGTCATTCCTGCAGACATGTCAAGAGCTCACCATGGAAATTTCTCAATAAATTGCAGGTCTTATGTGTTGTATACACCTGTTATTTATCTCTTTTTCTTTCATATTTGCATCAGATAATGCTGATGAGATGAGGACCGGTCACATTTTGTGAAAAACAACAAGGTAATCCTTCTCCTACCGGTGTTATGTTGGTTTGCACTGAGGCTTTCAGAACTTTCAGATGTTGTCTCCATTGCCCAGGACTCGCTTCACTCTATCATCTATCTATCTATCATTTATCTATCTATCTAACTATCTATCTATCTATCTATCTATCTATCTATCTATCTATCTCTATCTGTCTATCTATCTATCATCTATCTATCTCTATCTGTCTATCTATCTATCTATCTATCTATCTATCTATCTATCATCTATCCATCATCTATCTTGTTAGATTTGTATCCCATCCTCCCCACATAGCAGGCTCAGGATGGATTCCATCAATTACCACATAAAAAATTAAAAACAATTAAAATACATCAATAAAAATACAACTAAATTCCTATGTGCTAATCAGTGCCTCAAAAGATGAGGTTTTTCAGATTGGGGTTCCTAGATGGTAAACATAGATCTGACCCACAGAAGGGGAGGCCCAATAGAGGTCCCACAAGGCCCTGATTTCAAATGGGAGCTCATTCCACCAGGTAGGGGCCAGTGCTGAAAAAGCCCTGGCCCTAGTCGAGGCAAGATGGACATCCCTGGGGCCAGAGACAACCAGAAGATGCTGATTGGCAGATTGTAAAGCCCTTCAGGACTCATAGTGGGAGAGGGAGAGGTGGTCTCACAGATATGCAGGCCCCTGGCTGCATAGGGCTTTGAAGGTAAGCACCAGCATCTTAAAATGGATCTGATACTCAATTGGCAGCCAGTGCAGTTTTCACAGCACAGGGTGGATACATGTCTGCACAGACAACAAAGTCAACACCCGTGCTGCTGCGTTCTACAGTAGCTGCAGTTTGCGGAGCAAAGCCAAGGGCAGCCCCATATAGAGAGAATTACAGTAATCCAGTCTGGAAGTACCATTGCCTTGGTCACTGTAGCCAAATCCTGACGGCTGACATATGGGGCCAACTGCCTGATCTGTCTCAGATGGAAAAAGGCAGACCTGGCAGTGGCGGCAACCTGAGCCTCCATAGTCAGTGAGGTATCCAGGAACACCCCAGGCACTTCACCTTCGATGCCAGCATAATGGGGCCCCATCGATGGTTGGGAGCCTGACTCTTTGTGAGACAAGGTGCCCACAGCTTTAAGGAGGCTGTCCTGCAGCACAGATTTTAACAGAAATGAATGATAGGAACCACAAGGTGGTTCTTGACAATTAAAAAACTTCCACATTTAGCACACTCACACCCCTAAACAACAAAGTTAGAGTCCAATGGCACCTTTAAGACCAACAAATTTTAATTCAAGATGTGAGCTTTCATGAGCATGCACACTTCATCAGATGATGAAATGGAAATACATATAATAGTTGTATATATAGGGGTGGCTTGTTAAATTAGCATGCAAAATAGTGAGAATATTTTTAAAAAACAGATCAAAAGAATAACACACTTGGTTTCTGGTTATCATCTGTTTTGGTTCAATGGGGGGGGGACAACATAGGTAATAAATATGTTAGAACTGGAGATTGATGTGTCCTAATTCGTGAGAATCCCATCCTTAGGACCCCAACCATCTCCTTTCCAGCATGGAGGCAAACTTTGCAGCATCTTGGCTATGCAGAGTATTTTCCTTGTTCATTCTTTTGATCTGTTAATGTGATAGACAACAGGACAAAATAATTTTTCCTGTGCAACAAGGAACCGCACGCAATCAAAGACATCTTGAGGAATCTCCTCTAAGCTAGTAATTATCTATCAAGTGGGGTGGGAGGAGGTCTGATGGGGTTTAAAGGAAGAACTCTGTCCATTTGGAGAGATTTTCTGTGATTTTAGAGATTTCTTGTTGGGTAGTACATAAAAGAAGAAAACTTGAAGCTGATATGGGAAGCAGACTTGCCTTTGGAAATAAAAGGTTTTAGAACCAGGAGAGACTTGGGTGAGGATGCCCCAGGACAGTTGAGAAAGAGAAATGAGACAGAAATATAACTTTAAGATTGTTCTTCCTACCTCTTAAAGCACCATCACAGAGGGTCCACAGAGGATCACAATTCTGAGGGGAAAAGAAGGCTGCATTGGAAGGGGGAGCAACAGAACTTGCTTGCCTCCAGGGCAATTCTTCTTGGCATCCAAGCCAAAGAGTATAAAGACTCTGTCTATTATCTACATTCTTGTGAAGGAAAAGATAAACATATTAATACATTTCATTCAAATATTCAATATATTCTACATGTAAATTGCACATCCCCGCGGAAAAAGTAACTTCCTTAATATTTTTTCTCCAAAACAAAGCAAAGGGACATTTTAAAATGCCTGGCAGAGCTGTAAGTTGTTTGAACTCATTCACACACTAATTAAAGGATACACAATTCTGATTTTTCCTTATTAAAGATAAATCAGATGCTGAGAAACTGCCATGTGAGCACCACACAACTGAACCAATTTGAATTAATTTTCTCATGAAATTTTTACTGAGATGATTTGCCAGCATATGATGTCATCTTCCGTTTGGGGATAGATGAGAGAGATGGTAGAAATATATTTTTATGGAAGCACTTAGTGTCTTAGCAGCTTTTACTTACAGTTTATCATTTTGTGGGAAAGGTGGCAGGACGTTGCAGAGATCCTTTGCTTCTTTAAGTGTATCTATCACTTCTCTGAAAGAACCCAGAGGGCAATATAGGGACATATATTAGTGTATCCTGTCTGTCATATTTTATGTCCCGTATTTCTATCAAGCAGACAAAGTTACTGAGATGATGCAGATGGTAGTTCATTCACTGTGAGGATGAGGGCATCACACTCTTTTTCCAGCCTTGTCAGAGATGCTGAACAATATCACTATGATTCAAGGCTGCTTCCATGTTTGTAATTATTATTTTACATAAGTACCACTTTTGTGTAGGAAATGGTGTATATGCTTGTAAACACACCTTTGCATTTATTTCAGCATCTGTACATACAAGAGGAAACTCTGATTAGTGGCTGTTTATCAGAATAGTGCACATGAAATTAATGTCAAACTTGGAACCTCATTTGCCATGGCGTTTGTATGTTCCATCTTCATGGTCTGTAAACCACTAGGGTTGCCAAGTCGATCTTCGCCGGGAGCATGGGGCTCCCAACTGGTGCCTGGTGTGTGTGCGTGCGCCGCATGCACGTCACCCGGAAGTGACGTGACGATGCCAGGCACGCTGGGGGCGGGGCCACGGCTATACAAGGGAAAACCATAGAGTTTTCCCTTGTATGGCCGTGGCCCTGCCCCCAGCGTACCCGGCATGGTCGCATCACTTCCAGGTGACGCGCACATCGGGGAGGAGTTCCCCCGGGGCCCAATCCAGCAGCGCCGGGGAAGGGGCCTCTGGGGCGGGGGTTTCCCTGCCCCCCGGGGGACTTGGGTAGCCTATAAACCACACTGGTTGGATTGTGCATTTGGGCATTGGTGGGTGGGCAGATGGTGAGAGTGCATGTGTGTGGGAAACTGCTTTGCTTAGCTCCTTTGTAACTATTTTTTAAGAGGCCTCCCAAATGAGAAGTATGTGAAATGACCCTGAATGCCTGTCTCTGCTAGCCTGTCTGTCTCCTTTCCTTTCCTTTCCTTTCCTTTCCTTTCCTTTCCTTTCCTTTCCTTTCCTTTCCTTTCCTTTCCTTTCCTTTCCTTTCCTTTCCTTTCCTTTTTGTGTTTACTCTTCTGTCACTATCCCCTTTGAAATGTAGATTGTATTCTCAGGTTTCCTTCCTTCCATGCACTCTCTCAGACAAAGCTCACCCTTCTCCCTGAACACACCAAGAGGGATGACATGCTGTCCTCTCTTGGAGTCATGAGGCAAATGGCTCTCTCGTCAGCTGCTTCTATCCTTAGCTAGTAAGTTAGTACTCTATCCTGTCCCTGCTCTTTCCTATCTAAAAGTGTACTTCTCAAATAAAGAAAGCTTGCAACATGGCTCTTCATAGCTTTGTAAGCTGGGCAACCTGGTAAAGTGATGCTGCTGCATTTGTAGCTTTATTTAAAGCACTCTGCTAACTAGTGGGAACTGGACTAACCACACCAGTTAACCTCAACAGGGTTGATGTGCAATGTGTGTGGGTTTTCTTTAAAGATTTCAGATTTTTATGGGGAAATTGGGCTTTTTCCAGGTTTACAGAAGAAAGATCTTTCTTGTCTGTTCACAGCTCCTGTCTCTGAATTTAAACATTCACAGATGAGGCCACATTGAGAATTAGATATGTTGATACCAGTGTTCCCTCTAAGCTGAGTTAGTGTGAGCCAGCCCACAGTTTTTTAGCCTCCAGCTCACAGATTTTTGTCTTAGCTCAGGAAGGATGGCTCCAGAGCAAACTAATTTATACAGTAGCCAAATCGCTTGCTCACAACTTTAATGCCAGTCGTTCACAAAGTAGAATTTTTGCTTAAAATAATAGCTACCTATTAAATTTTGTTTTAGGAGGTAGGATCAGACAAGAAAAGAAACAATGTAGGGGTGGGATCACTGCGGGAAGCCTGGAGAAGGGGAGGGAGGGAAGAAAGGGAAAGGGCTATAAGAGAAATGAGGGAATGTTATAATATTGGACATGTTGTTATAACCCGACAATAAAATTAAAAAAAAAAAAAAACCAAAGTAGAATTTTTGCTCACAAGATTCCACAGCTTAGAGGGAACATTGGTTGATACCCTTATTATTTATTTTTTAAAAATTTTTTATTGCATTTATACCCCACCTTCCCCGCGAATGGGCTCAGGGCGGCTCTGCTTCCCTGCTTCCTTCTTCAATGGTGTCCCAAAATGGTTTACCACATCAGCCCCCCCCCCTAATAGTATCTTCATAAAAACAACCCTGTGTGAGAGAGTGGTGGGCCCAGCAAGCTTCCATAGCAGAGTGGGATGTGAACATGGGTCTCCTAGATCCTAGCATAATACTGTTATCACTTCACCATGCGGGCGGTGAACATGTGTACCCTACCCTTCCACCTCAGGGTGACTTACAACCAGGCAAAAGTCAAGACTTGGACACTACAACTTCCTTTTACTTATGTAACATGGCTCTACTTATGTTCTGCACTCTGGAGGAGCATGTTGTGCAATGGAGCACCATCTTCACAAAGGATAGCAGCATAGTGCAAGCAAAAAGTATAGGAGCCAACCCCAGCTTTGCAGAGTAAACTGCAATAACCTTTTAAATGCAAATAATTCAGGAAACTTGCTTACAGAATACAGCCTTTAGCAAAAGGCAGCAGGTGCCTACTGAAGTGAAGGACCTATAAGGAGGAGATGCAGGGCAGAACAACATTGGTACATGGGCTCATGCAGTCCTTCATTGTTCTCAGTCAAGAATCATTCATGTAGGAGCTCCCACCCTGAGACTTCTTTCTACACTGCTCCAGCAGTTCATGAATACAGGCAACATGCTCATGGGGCCAATTCCTGCCCAAAATCTTTAGTTCCCATGTTCCATCAGAGCAAAATGTTTTGGATCAGTAGCAATCCTTTTTACAGTATGTGATAACATCTTTATTCTATTTGATATCATGTTCTACATTTATCACTGCATAGTGCTCATATACCTCGGAAGATAGCATGCTGGGGAAAAACAAACTGTGAGCATCATGCACTCATCTGTCTCTTTTCTTTGATTTTTTTTTCCAATGAAAAGCAGCCTTTGGAGCAAAAAAGGCTAAATAAACCTTTTTCTTGCCATTTGCCCATTCAAAATTTAACCCACCCTTATTACTTTTCTTTCTAGGGGAAAAGATGCAAACCCCTGTATTTTTCCTTTTGTGAATAAGAATGCCTTTAGATTGGGCAAATGACAGGCTGGGACAACCTCCTTCCCTTCACCTTGTTATCCTCGTCAAAGTCACATCCACCAAGGTGTGTTTGAATTTAAAAAGTGTTAGAGAAAAGATATGCATAACTGTGCATTTGGCCCTAATACTTTGGTCCAGTTTGTCTGGGAAAAAAATCTTTTCTTTATTTCCTAGGGTCTTTTGTTCTGCAGAATCTGAGTAATTAATCTGTAACTGAAATACACTCTCAGTTGGATATGGCGGCACACTGGGCTGCAAAGGAGCAATGACTCCATTCTGTTTACCTCGTTCTTACTGCTTTAAAGGAGCACCTGAGGAGAGCCCAAAAGGATCTGTTCTTTTTTAAATCAAGTCAAATACGTGAGCCCCCTTACTTCTACCTCTGAGAAAAGAAACCCACAATCTTAAATCACTGCTATCCTGTATTAAATTAGGATCTCCATTCTATATAACGTGTTGAAAAGGGAAGTAAGAAGGCAGGCAGCTTTCGAACACTAATTAATGCAAATTAATTATTTACTGGTATTATTCAGACATCAGAGTTGATAAGAAGGTCAAAGGTAGTGAGAACTTTCTGCCTTTTACTTTTGTTTTTTAATCAGAAATGATTTGCCAGTGCATAAATTACAATGGAGGAACGCAAATGTCAAGCAATGAGGATAAAGGTACTGATATAGAATGTTTCAGCAATATGTGATGAGTTATGAAAGCATATTTTTATGCACTATATGTGTCTAATTCTGTTATATTAAATAATAATAAATCTGAGATAATATCCTGTCTGCAATCCGTGGGGCAGCTAGCACAGTCTGATAAGAAGGCTCAGAAGCTTTCAAGACTGGAACCAAGAGGTTTTAGTACTAAAACTGCTATTTATGGTGGTTTAGTAAGAGGGTGGCCGATCAACTTCTCAACTATTTGCTTTAGAGGAGTGACTAGGGAGCAAATCCCATTGTGGATGAAGACAACGGGCCCTAGAAAGGTAGGGTGGGCGGAAGAAGAAAGGAAGAAAGGGGGGAGAGAAAGAAAGAGAGGGGGAAGGAAGGAAGGAAGGAAGGAAGGAAGGGAGAAGCAGCGCAGGGGGGGGGCTAAGAACCCTTTCCCTGTCCGTCTAGCTTCCCGGGCGGGTGGGCGAAGTGGGGCGGGGGGCGGTGAAAGTTTCTCCTGGATGGGGGGGAGAAGGAAGCAGTGACTCTGGGCCTGGTGAGGCCCAGGGAAGCCATGGGGACAGTTTGGGGGGGAGAAGGAAGCGGCGACTCTGGGCCTGGCGAGGCCCAGAAAAGCCGCGGGAACAGTTCGGGGGGGAGAAGGAAGCAGCAACTTTGGCCCTGGGCCTTGCGAGGCCCAGATAAGCCGTGGGACTTGTGGGAGGGGGGAAGAGGGGACCGACAACTGTGGACCT
The DNA here is from genome assembly GCF_001447785.1 of Gekko japonicus. Lineage (NCBI taxonomy): Eukaryota > Metazoa > Chordata > Lepidosauria > Squamata > Gekkonidae > Gekko > Gekko japonicus. The sequence continues at coordinate 186,684 of NW_015163174.1, read as the reverse complement.
GGCAGGGCCCCAAGAAGGAGCAGGGCTGGTGGGAGAAAACGGTGACTCTGTGGGGCTTCTCTGGCTGGGCCACTTCAGTTACCCAGCCGGAGAAGCCCAAGGGAGACATTTAAATGTCTTCCCGCAGCCTCCAAAGAGCTCCCTGGCTCGCCTGCCTCTGCCTTGAGGGCCTGTCCCTGCGCTTACCCTGCAGATGGTCCTGTCGTGTCCGAGGACCAGAGCAGAGTGAGCTGAGGAGGCTGGCCGGGGCTGACGTGGACGGGACTCCACAAAGCAGCCAGTCAACCCAGCCAGTGTCTTCTGACTGGCAATTCTTGCGGCCAACCACTGTTGGTGCGCTTCGAACGTTGGACACAAAAATGGCTTTATATATAAGGACAGGATTGGTGCGCTTCGAACGTTGGACACAAAAATGGCTTTATATATAAGGACAGGATTGTTATGTTTGTTTGGGATCCTTTTAAGGATCCTTTTAAGGATACCAGATTAGTTTAACTTCCAGCCCAAATGTTTTAAAAACCTGAAAGGTCACAACTGGCAACTGGGAGGTAAATTGCTACTTCAGCATGTTCTGACTGGGCTAACTAGAAGTCTACAGCTGCTCAACCTGCACTGAGTAATTGATCACTTAGACTGAGGAACAAGGCCAGAAACATCAGTAATAAAAGACCTGCTCAGGACTGGTGTGGTTGTGCTGAAAATCTGCAGTTAGCTGTCTTGCCTTCTGCAAGGTTTGCTGCAGAGCATCAGAGATTAAAAGTCAGCAGTTCCTTCTGACACAAGGCACTTCACATAGGAAGTTGGGATTCAGCTTCCTCTACCTGAGTTGCCAGTTTGAGATTGCTGGAATTTTACATGAAAGATTTTGCTGTAGAAGCATCTAATTTTATAGTGATGAAGCTAAGGAGATGTAGACATTAACAATGCCTGACCAGGACACCACTGGGGGGGGGATTCTGGGAAGATCACTGACATAATTCTGTAAAAACTTCCTTTCCTGAAATCTGAAGTAGGGCTCCCATACAAAATTTTGATATAGAGGTATAGAAACTAGCTCCTTTGCTTTCCACTGCTGAGACCCCACATAGACTACGTGATGCTTGTCAGACGTGAAGGTGCTCCCCCATTCCCTCAGGAACTTCCGCACATGAATGGTGAAGAATGCCAACTTCTCTGGTGTGCTGTCAAAGGTCACCTCCAGCGCATCCCTCGAGTGCTCCAGTCCTGGCGCTGGGGCTCGTGGGAGCGCTGGTGCGAGAGGAGGCAGAGCCTCTTCTGTTTCTGGCAGAGCCTCTTCTGCTTCTTTGGGTTCCTCTTCATCCTCCTCTTGCTGCATGAGCTCTTGGACAACCCCCAAGAGGTTCTCAATGAGCAGTTGGATGCCTTTTTTGAGTTCTTCTATTCTCCCCCAAAGTTCAGCCCAGACCCGATCAACATTCGCTTCTTCTCAACTTTCGGTTGAAGCATTTCGCCACTTGGACACGTCCTGTCTCAGTCTGATGGGGACGTGCCAAGACCCGGCTGACGGGAGGGGTCCGAGTATGTCCCGGACCTTCCCGGGGTCTCTGTAGAAGACCCTCAGTCTGGGGAGCTGAGGAGAGCCTCTTCCAAGGCGACAGCCAAGGAATTGAGGCTCACCTTATCCCCAAAACGTACCATTGCCGTGGAGCCAATATGGTGCTTAGAGACAACTGCCGGAGCAAGCAACCATGATTAAAACTTTAAAATGCTTCCAAAAGATCTACAGGTATCCAAACTGCGAGTTAAGCAACGCTCAGGTAAAAAAGCGAACGGACCTTGGTAGTAATTGGAAGCGCTTAAGTTTGAAACGTGGAGGGAGAGGGACCGAGCTCCTCCCCTCCCTCTTTTTGAAAAAGATGTAAAAGTGGTTTTAAATTGGAAATAAAAAGACTTAAAGCTAAAATAAGCGCATAAGAAGTTAAGCGAGTGCAAAAACTGCCAATATATACAAAGCGGATTCAAATCGTATAACTTTGGACTTGTTTTGGAAAACTTACTTCTTGTTGATATTATGGCTGGGAGAGGACAGAGGATGCCGGAGAAAAAACTGGTGACCGGAAATAACATACCAACGACTCCCTCTCAGAACCAGGAAGTAACTACAGACTTTTCTTCACTGTTAGCAAATGCACTGGGCCCCCTAATGGAACAGATGACTAACCTCAATGCCAAACTAGACAGTGTTCAAAAACAACTGAATCAAATGGATAAAAGAATCTCAGTAACCAAGAAAACATTGAAAAAAATGGAAAAACAGACTGAAAGTATCATTTGGTGGA
>NW_015163174.1:141342-184040 GCF_001447785.1 Gekko japonicus | reverse complement strand
AATGGGCCTTCAAGTGTTTCCCATTGTTTCCAATGGGAAATCCTGTCCTTCCTTTTAGTACATCCCTAGCCAAGGGCAGATGGCAGCCCCAAGCAGGATGCCACCAGCCTGCCCCCCCCCCAGGCACCCCCCACCCCCGGCAAACAGAACAGCCAGGAGAAAGAATCAGAACATGCACCCACCTGGTCGTGCCAGCAGCCAGGAACAAGCTGCAGACTGGAGGCGATGGCAAGCCCCCCTGACCCCCCCTCCAAGCCTGAAGACCTCCTGCAAATCCCACAATAATGACAACGCCGTGTCTTCACCCACCCACCCCAAGGAGCCACTCTCAACCCCTGACGTCGAGTCCTGTGCGTTGGAGGGAGGGAGGGAAGTGGCAGCAGGAAGGCGGCAGAGGCAGGACTGCCCACCCCCCTCCCAGGGACAAAGACGACAATGCTGCCACTGGTGGAGGATGGGACGGAGGAGGAGGAGGAGAGGGACACTCGCTTGCAGGCCTGGAGGAAGTGAGGTGCTGGCCAGGTGGGGCTCGGGGCACAGAGAGGCACACTAACTCAGGCAGGCGCTTCCTCCTGCAGGCTGCTGCAGGCTGTTGCCTTGGAGGAGAAGGGGAGTCACGGGGTGCAGCGGGCTTCTCTTCCCCTGTTGGCTCAACGTCTGCCTTGCGTGGCCCCCACCCTCCATTCAAACTGCCCAATCAGGGGCCGCCCAGGCAGCTGGGTCAATAGCACGCGTGCCCACAGAGAGGGCTCTGAGTGCTACCTCTGGCACACATGCCATAGGTTCGCCACCACAGATATAGACAGTTCAAATGTGGCCCCCCTTCAGTTACATCCAATTATACACCCCAATCATCCCACCTAGCTTTTGCATGCTCTACAGCCCCCCCACACACACACACCTGTGAATATACGGTTTCTTTATGTATAACAGCGAAGCAAACACAGTTAGGCTTCAAGGTCATCCCTGACAAGGGAGGTATCTTAAGAAGAATCCCCACCTCCATATCATGTTGCCGTAGTTAGGATGAACAGATCTTAGAACATTCCCTGTAAATCGCCCAGAGACCCCTAGGGGTTAGGGCGGTATAATAAGTCGAATAAATAAATAAATAAATAAATACAACAGAGCTGTTCACACACTCACCCACTCACACCCCTCCCTCAAGAATTTCCCTCCCTCTGCAGGCCCCATACCCCCCAAAAAACATGGCAAACTAGAGTCCGAGTTTGACATCTAGTAAGATTGTACAAGTTCTTTATCTGCTGTTTTCATTAGCACAAATGCTTGTGCAATTTGAATCTTCACTTGCTAACCATCTGGCTCAGGGTGGGTGGGGGATGCTAAACAGATGTCTTTCCCCCTTCTTGTTTATATTTTCCAGTATCAGCTGGCACTCTCATCACAATTTTTTGGCTAAAACTGATAATTTTGTCAGTCTAGAAATAGGGTATCCAAACCACAACTGGTAAACAACTCAGGTGCAGCTGTGGTTCTGATAAGAGCTGTTCTTGAAAAAGAGAAGTTTCTGTCAGAGCTCTCTCAGCCCCACCTACCTCACAGGCAGTGTTCCCTCTAAGCTGAGTTAGTGTGAGCTAGCTCACAGTTTTTAAGCCTCTGGCTCATGCATTTTGGTCTTCGCTCAGGGAGGATGGCTCCAGAGCAAACTGATCTATGCAGTAGCAAAATTGCTCGCTCACAACTTGAATGCCAGTAGCTCACCGAGTAGAACTTCTGCTCACAAGACTCCACAGCTTAGCGGGAACATTGCTCACAGGGTGTCTGTTGTGGGGAGGGGAAGGGAAAGGAGTTTGTAAGCTGCTCTGAGACTCCCTTGGGTAGTGGGTAGTCCAATCTCTTTCTTCTTCTTCTTCTTCATGTACTTTGAGATGCATGACCGTCCACAGATGAGCTAATAAAATTCTAATCTTCCCCCCAAGGGTTGAAAAAAGGATTCAGATTCATTTGAATGGCTATAAAAAACCAGAACCTACCAATAACTGGTTTAGAAGTATGATGAGAAGTATTTTGAAGCTTCTGCAATATGGAAATGTTTATGTACATATATGCCCAAATGTTTGGTCCACATTCTCCTCTTTATAAGTCATAATGGTGGAGAGAGTGATATTCCTGAAAGTGATGACAAAGATTGAGAGGGGTGCTGATGGAAGGGATTTTTTTTTTCTTAAGTTGTGGCAGTATTTCAGATAAACATTAAGAGAATTGTTTCTAGGGATCCACAGCTACACAAAAAGATTAATGTGTATCACTTCATTAAAAAATAGAAAAATAACCTACAAAGAGCAGGGAAAAACTGATACCTGTGTACTCAAGGAGACTTCTATTTTCGAAACTGTTTTCACCAATTTTGCATCCCTAGTTGATTTGGTTGTCCTAGAAGATGATTTTTTAGAAAAGGAAAGTAAAACCTTTGCTGTGATGTACAAGTTCTTATAACATCCAGGCCATGGTCAGACATGCCATTTGGTGCGGAAGAGAAGTGAGCCTATTTCCCCGGTGGAAACTGATATGGCGTTGTGCGATCACACATTCTTTGTAGCTGCAAACTCAGCCCATCACTGCCCAATCAGACAGTACATTTGGGTGAGTGTTTGGGGTTTTTTTCCCTTTTGTTTCCCATGCACATAAATGAGGAATCACACCTCTGCACTGAGAGTTCCCTATAGAGTATGCGGTTATGCGCATACTGCTAAGCGAAGGGGCAAAATGGCACCAAGTTGGGATGGAATGGGCAGGCCATCCCGATGGCTTCAGTGCATGCTTGAGAGATCAGAAGGGGAAAGTCTGTCCATGGCCCACTGGCAAGCATTAGGACCGGACTTTCCCCAGTATCTTTTTAGCTCTGCTTCCATGGTGGGGCAGCACAGGCTACAGATGGCTGCAAGACCTTTCACAGATGTTGCTATCTGATTGTGCCCTTTAGATCTGTCAGGCATTAACACTGCATCAGATCTAAAGGCATGTCTGACCGTGTCCCCAGTGTAGTTTAACGGTTAGAGTGTTGGAATAGGATTTGGGAGATGCGGGTTTGGATCCTCATTCTGCCATGGAACTTGCTGGGTGATCTTGAGTTACTCACACACTCTCAGCCACCAGCCTCACAGAGTTGTTCTAAGAATAAAATGGAGGACAAGAGAACAATGTAAGCCACTTTGAGTCTCCCACTGAGAAGGAAGACAGGACAAAACTGAAGTAAAGGAACTTGTAAATGGACTGTTGGGATACAGCCCTTCTTAGCTTCATGAGGCTTCAAGTGTTGTGCAAGATGTCCCTTGCATTTCCTCACATATTGAAATAAATATCAAATGGCAAGACCGTCCTGTAAAACCTTTTTGGGGGGGTTTCAAGTTGCAGCTGACATGTGGCAACCCCATAGGGTTTTCAAGGCAAGAGATGTTTAGAGGTGGTTTGCCATTGCCTGCCTCTGCATAGCAACCCTGGTATTCCTTGGTGGTCTCCCATCCAAATACTGATCAGAGCCGGTGCAACTAAGTCACAGGGTGTCTGTTGTGGGGAGGGGAAGGGAAAGGAGTTTGTAAGCTGCTCTGAGACTCCCTTGGGTAGTGGGTAGTCCAATCTCTTTCTTCTTCTTCTTCTTCATGTACTTTGAGATGCATGACCGTCCACAGATGAGCTAATAAAATTCTCATCTTCCCCCCAAGGGTTGAAAAAAGGATTCAGATTCATTTGAATGGCTATAAAAAACCAGAACCTACCAATAACTGGTTTAGAAGTATGATGAGAAGTATTTTGAAGCTTCTGCAATATGGAAATGTTTATGTACATATATGCCCAAATGTTTGGTCCACATTCTCCTCTTTATAAGTCATAATGGTGGAGAGAGTGATATTCCTGAAAGTGATGACAAAGATTGAGAGGGGTGCTGATGGAAGGGAATTTTTTTTCTTAAGTTGGGGCAGTATTTCACATAAACATTAAGAGAATTGTTTCTAGGGATCCACAGCTACACAAAAAGATTAATGTGTATCACTTCATTAAAAAATAGAAAAATAACCTACAAAGAGCAGGGAAAAACTGATACCTGTGTACTCAAGGAGACTTCTATTTTCGAAACTGTTTTCACCAATTTTGCATCCCTAGTTGATTTGGTTGTCCTAGAAGATGATTTTTTAGAAAAGGAAAGTAAAACCTTTGCTGTGATGTACAAGTTCTTATAACATCCAGGCCATGGTCAGACATGCCATTTGGTGCGGAAGAGAAGTGAGCCTATTTCCCCGGTGGAAACTGATATGGCGTTGTGCGATCACACATTCTTTGTAGCTGCAAACTCAGCCCATCACTGCCCAATCAGACAGTACATTTGGGTGAGTGTTTGGGGTTTTTTTCCCTTTTGTTTCCCATGCACATAAATGAGGAATCACACCTCTGCACTGAGAGTTCCCTATAGAGTATGGCACCAAGTTGGGATGGAATGGGCAGGCCATCCCGATGGCTTGAGTGTGTGCTTGAGAGATCAGAAGGGGAAAGTCTGCCCATGGCCCATTGGCAAGCATTAGGACCGGACTTTCCCCAGTATCTTTTTAGCTCTGCTTCCATGGTGGGGCAGCACAGGCTACAGATGGCTGCAAGACCTTTCACAGATGTTGCTATCTGATTGTGCCCTTTAGATCTGTCAGGCATTAACACTGCATCAGATCTAAAGGCATGTCTGACCGTGTCCCCAGTGTAGTTTAACGGTTAGAGTGTTGGAATAGGATTTGGGAGATGCGGGTTTGGATCCTCATTCTGCCATGGAACTTGCTGGGTGATCTTGAGTTACTCACACACTCTCAGCCACCAGCCTCACAGAGTTGTTCTAAGAATAAAATGGAGGACAAGAGAACAATGTAAGCCACTTTGAGTCTCCCACTGAGAAGGAAGACAGGACAAAACTGAAGTAAAGGAACTTGTAAATGGACTGTTGGCTTGAGGTGACCGTCACATGGATCACTGTGGCCAGGTCGTCGCGGTCAAGGTAGGGGACCAACTGCCATGCCTGCCGCAGATGGAAAAAGGCAGACTTGACAGTGGCTGCCACCTGGGCCTCCATTGTTAACGTGGAGTCCAGGAGCACCCCCAAACTCCGAACCCCAGACGCTGGCACCAAAGGCACCCCATCGAAGGTCGGGAGAGGGAGCCCCAACCCTGTCCCGATCCAACTCAGGCTCAGGACCTCCGTCTTCGCTGGGTTTAGTTTCAATCGACTCAGCCGGAGCCAGCCAGCCACAGCTTCTAATGCCCGATGAAGGTCATCGGGACTCGAGTCCAACCGGCCCCTCAGCATCAGATAGAGCTGGGTGTCATCAGCATATTGATGACACCCAAGCCCATAACTCCGGGCAATCTGGGCAAGGGGGTGCATATAGATGTTAAATAGCATCGGGGACAACACTGCTCCCTGTGGTACCCCACATTCAAGGGGATACCTACGGGAGCGCTGGTCCCCTACAACCACCCTTTGTCCCCGACCTTGCAGGAAAGAGGCAAAACATTGAAGGGCAAGCCCCTGAATCCCCACGTCGGCGAGGCGGTGGGTCAGCAACTGGTGATCGACCATGTCGAACGCAGCCGACAGGTCTAACAACACCAGCGCCGCCACACCACCTCGATCCAGATGCCTACAGAGATCGTCAGTCAGGGCGACCAGAGCCAGGCGGAAGCCAGACTGGAAGGGATCTAAGACTGAAGCATCCTCCAGAAAGCTCTGTAGCTGTAACGCCACCGCCCTCTCTATAAGTTTGCCCAAATAGGGCAAATTGGACACCGGCTGATAGTTAGCCAATTCGGCTGGGTCCAGAGATGGTTTTTTTAAGAGAGGGCGGACTATCGCTTCCTTGAGCGCACTCGGGAACTGTCCTTCCAGGAGGGACGTGTTAATAATATCCCGCAATGCGCCTCGTAGCCCCCCAGGGCTCATTTTAATAAGCCAAGAGGGGCACGGATCAAGGTCGCATCCAGGCCATGGTCAGACATGCCATTTGGTGCGGAAGAGAAGTGAGCCTATTTCCCCCGGTGGAAACTGATATGGTGTTGTGCGATCACACATTCTTTGTAGCTGCAAACTCAGCCCATCACTGCCCAATCAGACAGTAGATTCGGGCGAGTGTTTGGTTTGTTTTTTCCTTTTGTTTCCCATGCACATAAATGAGGAATCACACCTCTGCACTGAGAGTTCCCTATAGAGTATGGCACCAAGTTGGGATGGAATGGGCAGGCCATCCCGATGGCTTGAGTGTGTGCTTGAGAGATCAGAAGGGGAAAGTCTGTCCATGGCCCACTGGCAAGCATTAGGACCGGACTTTCCCCAGTATCTTTTTAGCTCTGCTTCCATGGTGGGGCAGCACAGGCTACAGATGGCTGCAAGACCTTTCACAGATGTTGCTATCTGATTGTGCCCTTTAGATCTGTCAGGCATTAACACTGCGTCAGATCTAAAGGCATGTCTGACCGTGGCCCCAGTGTAGTTTAACATTTGGAGTGTTGGAATAGGATTTGGGAGATGCGGGTTTGGATCCTCATTCTGCCATGGAACTTGCTGGGTGATCTTGAGTTACTCACACACTCTCAGCCACCAGCCTCACAGAGTTGTTCTAAGAATAAAATGGAGGACAAGAGAACAATGTAAGCCACTTTGAGTCTCCCACTGAGAAGGAAGACAGGACAAAACTGAAGTAAAGGATCTTGTAAATGGACTGTTGGGATACAGCCCTTCTTAGCTTCATGAGGCTTCAAGTGTTGTGCAAGATGTCACTTGCATTTCCTCACATATTGAAATAAATATCAAATGGCAAGACCGTCCTGTAAAACCTTTTTGGGGGGGTTTCAAGTTGCAGCTGACATGTGGCAACCCCATAGGGTTTTCAAGGCAAGAGATGTTTAGAGGTGGTTTGCCATTGCCTGCCTCTGCATAGCAACCCTGGTATTCCTTGGTGGTCTCCCATCCAAATACTGATCAGAGCCGGTGCAACTAAGTTTCCGAGATCGGATGAGAACAGGCTAGCCTAGGCTATCCAGATCAGGATTGTGAAAGAGCAAAACATTGACTTGAACTTAAATATGCTCCCACCTGCTGGAAGTCTTACAAAAGAGTTTTTTGTTGTTGTTCAGTTGCACAGTTGAGTCCAACTCTTCACAACCCCATGGACCACATCACTCCAGGCACCCCTGTCTTCTGCCACCTTCTGGAGCCTGCTCAGTTTCATGTTCATTGCATTGATCACTGTTTAACCATCTCATCTTTTGCCGTCCCCTTCTTTTTTTACCTTCAATCATTCTCAGCATCAGGTCTTCTCCAGTGAGTGCCCACCTTCTCATTTGGTGACCAAAGTATTTGAGCTTCAGCTTCAGTATCTGGCCTTCCAAGGAACAGTCAGGGTTGATTTCCCTTAGGATTGATTGATTTGATCTCCTTGCAGTCCAAGGAACTCTCAAGAGGTTTTTTTCCCAGCACCATAATTCAAAAGCATCTATTCTTTGGTGCTCAGCCTTCCTTATAGTCCAACTCTCACAGCCATACATTACTACTGGAAATACCATCACTTTGACTATACAGACTTCTGTTGGCAGGGTGATGTCTCTACTTTTTATTATGCTATCTAGATTTGCCATAGCTTTCCTCCCAAGGAGCAGGCATCTTTTAATTTCATGGCTGCAGTCACCATCTGCAGTGATCTTGGTTCCCAGGAACGTGAATTCTGTCACTGCTTCCATGACTTCCCCTTCTATTTGCCAAGGAGTGATGGGGCTGGATGCTTTCTGTATGACTTTCATTGGCAGAATTCAGTGAGATCTTTTACCTAACTAACCAATTTGACATTTCATAGTTTTGTTTGTTTGCTTGGACACTGGCAACATTGAGATACCTGAATGACATGTAATGTCCACTCAGAACACAATTCTACATTTCAAGGATGAAGATCATCTCAGTCCTAATGTCCATTTTCAAACGTTGGGGGGAAATGCAAAAAGAGAGAGAGAGAGACCTTGAAATTTGAGATATATCATATTGAAAGATGGTATGCACATCTGGTACCATTCTACATTTCATGACTAAACCTCTGCTTTGACTCTCATTGTCAAAGGACTAGCAAACACTGTATTCTGACACTTCCTGCAAACACTGAGATATCAAAATGAAGTTTGCTTTGTGCACATAATTTTCCATTTGAAATTAAAACAGCTGATAAGTCTCTACACCTGTTCTCAAGAGGAGGGAGGGGAAAACAGACCATATATCATGATACAAAGTCTGAAGCTAAGGCAGTTCAAATGTGCCTTATATGACTAATACTGCAGACTGGACTCTGCATGTATTCCCATTGGCTGCAAAGAACATTAATTGCTTTGGTGCAAAGGATGGTCCTTGTGAGAAGCCAAAATCCTCAGTTTCCAAATGATTGCTGCTAAACATTTGAACATTTGTAGAAAGTAATCAAATAGTCTAAAAATCCCAGTACTCTGTAATATGAAATTGGACAGCCAATACATTCTCTGAATTCACCAAACATTTGTTCCACACATTATATGGCTATAAACAGAACAAGTGTACATTCCACAAGGAGTTTTGGCTCTTCTTTGTTCCTTCATGAGTATACCTGTATAGCATACATTTTCCCAATTATATGTTTGTCTCATCCACACTTTTAGGTAACATTTCAGGTGGGTAGCCATGCTGGTCTGCAGTAGAAGAGCAAGATTCAAATCCAGTAGCTTTTTAAAGACCAACATAGGGTTGCCGATTTCTGGGGGGGGGATCTGCCTGCTGGCCAGGTGCCAGAGGTGGGAGCCCCACACCAAAGAGCTCACTAGCATCCAATGTGCCTGGCATGATGACATCACTTCTGGGTGACATCATCATGGTGTGCGCGCAAGAAGATCCTGGGAAGGAGCCTCCGTCCCCCCGCCGGTAGGAGGTAGGGACCTGGCAACCCTAGACCAACAAGGTTTCCAGGATAGAAGCTTTCAAGAGTCAAAACTCCCTTTGTCAGATATAAGTCGGAATGGAGATCCCGCAGGGCTCTTTTTGTAGAAAACGCCCAGAAGGAACTCATTAGCATAATAGGCCACACCCAACAGCAGAAACTCATTAGCATATTAGGCCACACCCCTGACAACACAGCTCATTAGCACATTAGGCTGCACCCCCATGTTACCAGAAGTGTGGTTATCCAGCCACACCCACCTTTTGCTTGTTATTCTGTTTACCTTGTTTGTTGTCAAAACCCAGGACTTTTTTGTAGCAGGAACTCCTTTGCATGTTAGGCCATACACCCCTAATGTAGCCAATCCTAATGAGTTTCTGCTGTTGGGGGTGGCCTATTATGCTAATGAGTTCCTGCTGGGTGTGGCCAACTTGGGAGCCAGCCAGAACTCCATTCCTATGCGTTCCTGCCCAAAAATAGCCCTGGAGATCCCTAAGCCCTGCTACTGGACCCATATCTTGCAGTTTTAAGTATACATTTGAAAAGATCCTAAATGTATATTTTTAAAAAATAAAATCACCATAATGAATGTTGTGGCTTTTACTAAATTAATCCCAGAGCACAAAAATGTGAGGCAATTCTCTCCTGGGTTATGGTGCCTTGAGCCCTCACAAGCTAGGATAAGCTTGTTTGGCCTAAAGCTGTGTGATCTGCTAATCACTGTTATAAATCATTTGGGTGCCTGGTTAAGCATCTTGAAAGCCTGTCCTTAGGAGACCCCACTTTTCTTTTTCACTTCTCCTTCATTTGTTAGCAAGCCAGAATCTGACAGTTATATAAACAAGAATATCTGAGTCAAAGATGCACGCTTAATCCTAAAGGTGATGAAATCTTGTTTGCTGGGAGCACAAAAAAAGCTACGGAGTACTATTTTAAATTTAACAGTTGCTGTGACTAAACTGATTCTGCTCCATATGTTTCTTCTTATTTAGAAATACACAAGGAGATCTGATCGTATTTAAGGGTTGGTACTGATAAATTATTTGTGTGCTCAGCAAGCCCAAGTGGGCTAAGCAAAAACAATCTCAATAAGAGTCTGAATAAAATGCAAGAAGGAAGACTCTAGTATTGATGTAAAACAGTTTGGTGCTCACACCAGGGTTTCTGTTTCTGAGGCACTCTCTGAAGAGAGTTATATTTCTTTCGTTTCACTGAGGTTTTACAATGGAATGGAAAATGAGTGTTTGTTGGATATTTGAAAACTCTGAGGAATATCTATCCATGACAGGTCTAAACCAAATCTTGTAGAAGAAGATAGCTGATTGTTATTAGGGTCAAAAAGTTATCAAGAAAATCTTCTTTCAACTGATTCAGCCATGCTCCCCTCCATGCGCCCCTCACAGTATTCATGAGAGAAGACAGGAGCTGAAGAAGTTAAGGTCCAGTCCTACAGATCTCCAGCGAGCCATCAGCTCAACCTCTCTCCCCTTTACTGGCTGTGGGAGAAGAGACAGCAGGATGCTGTCAAAGTTCCTGGCAGCTTATTGTGCACTCTGGCTGTATGCTTGCTTCAAGACCGGACCATCTCTCCATGAAAGCCAGCCAGAAAGCTGAAGCCCTAGGAAAACATCAACTTTTTGTTTCACATTTAGTTAATTACATTTGTATCCCAGTCTTCATGAAAGGACATAAATACATGAGGTTATCCAACTTACCCTTCCTCACCAATAACCATGTGTAAAAGATTCAGCTGAAAAAGAATATCTATCTCCTCTTTCTGTCATTGGGCCTTGCTCAGAAGAACTTCACAGTAGATTGTACCCCGTGAGTTATATCTACTTTCTTCCCATGTTGGTGTCCCTAAGGGAGCACCCACAATCTGGTGCCCCATCTTGCCATGTGGTATCGCCACTTCTGAATGTTACTCTGCAGACCAAGACTGATTTTTGAAAAAAATCATTCTATCACCTTACTGGTGCATTGGAGCATTAGCTTCTATAGGCAAGTAGGCAGACATTCACAGTGCAATCCTAAGCATAGTTACACTCCTCAAAGTCCATTGAAGCCAATGAACTAAGAAGATGTTATTCTGCTAACGACTGTACTGTAAAGTGTCTAAAATTCTTCCATGAATTACTCATTAGTGACCAGTGGTTACTGACCTTGACAGTGCCATACTTATGAGGAGGTACATCAAAAATTATCAGTCAGTGTCCACTACGAGGATTAGAAATGTGTGGGACAAAAACATAAACAAAGTAGCACCCATTAAGTGAAACAACTGACAGAGAATGTTCATTATCTATTACAACAGAAAGCATGAGCCACTGTATCTTAATTAGGTATAATTATGGTACAAAATAGCCCTGAGTTAGTACGTGCTACACTGAATGATTTTCTATTAGCAAGGAAAGTCATAACCCTGTTACTTTATTATGACCCCATTAAAATGTTTGCTGATGAGCCAGTTCATGGAAAGCAGAAGCTTATGGTGAGGAAACAAATTAGAAATTTAACTGCCTGCTGTATCTTAGGAACAAATTGCTTTATTGAACTATTGGATATTTTAATTACATTGAAAAATAGTTCAGCATAAAGCTGATGCCATAATAATAAATGTCATCTTTTCCTGGCCTGGCATTTCTTTATTCCTGTCAACTGATCCACAGTATCACGGATCTATGTAATCTCATACACAGCACAAGGCTATACACAAGGATCTCTCTGTGCAGGGAGAAATATTGAGAACTTTCTTGCTGCAAGTCACCTGTAGGACACAACTGGGAGAAAATGGGGAGGCCCTGGATTCACCCTTCTGAACATGTGCTGTCAAATCTGATGATCTATTCCAGACTGTGAAGTTCTCCACAAGCATGGGGCTGAATCTTGGAGGCTAGGGGCAGTTTTCTACATAGGCAACCACTTGGGGACAATAAAGAGAGGAGCATTGCCTGAAAACAGCTGAATGGTTCCTTCCACACACAAAAAGACTCCTTGCTTTATTTTAAGCTTGCAAAAAAACCAAACAAACCAATGGGCAGGAAACTAGGAGTCTCTTGTGTCTGAAGGGGAAACAGCATAATTCGGAAAGTGCTAGTCAGTTACTCTTCCAATGTGTTGATGACTGCAAGGGGTCAGTCCCCTGCAGAAATTAGCGTAACAGAAGGGAATTGCCTGCCTTTTAGACAGAGGTGAGGGTTTTTTTTAGGTTATAAAGGTATTGTATTATGCCTATCCAGTGGTACTCATGGGTGTTTTTTTAAAAAAATAATAGACACCCACAACTCAGCCTCCCTTTTACGGAGGGGGAACGGTGTCCACAAATATGTTTTTTAAAAGTTTTTAAAAAGGTGTTTTATTTCTGTGAAGCTTTACCCATGCTCCTAAAATTAAATTAATAAATAAAATAGGGTGGATGGAGAATCCTGAGGGCCATGTGAAAACACAGCAGGTAGGGCTTCACTTCGATATCGGGTGGTCAAAAAAATGGAGAGAAAATCGATGACTCTGGGCTGTGTGAAAGCTCTGTTGCAAAGGTGGTTTCACACAGAATTGCATCAGCAATCAGACAACTATGAAAGATTACCCTGTTGTAGAAACACCTTTAGGCACTTTCACACAGGCTGAATAATGCACTTTCAATCCACTGTTAATGCACTTTGCAAACCCGGCTCATCCGGCAGTGGGCCTTAATGGCTGTGCTCCCAGGGTGCCACCTTTGCCTCCCAGCAAGGAGGAAGGGTGGATTGGAATCTGCAGCAACAGCCGCATATGGGGCAGTAAAGGGGGAGGGTCCAGAAGTCTCTTGGGCCAACCCTGCTTCCTCTGGACAGACTTTGCCTGCACTTGGCCAGGTAGGGATCTCGCTCTGGAGCTCCGGAGCTGGGACCTTGTGTTGGCTTTTGGAGCTGCCACCACCGGCGGCCCTCTCTGGCCTTGCAGGGTCTGGTGGCTGCAGTGCAGTGGTGAGGCAGCAAATCGGTGACAGGATCCCTGAGCAGCTACAAAGAGCAGCATTGGCAGCTCCAGTAGCCTGGCGGCTGAAGGCGGTGGTGTTTGGACAGGCAGTGGCAGGGAGCGAGGTAGCAAAGATTTTTGGGCTCCGTAGGTGACGGCGGATGGCGTGGTGGCATTCCACGTGGTGGCCTGTGGGGACAAGGCAGCGGACCTTCTGGTGGTGGCATCAGGCTATGTTGGCTAGGGGCTGCTGGGCGGCAGGTAGGTTTGTTGAGCCAGGGGGCCTTTATAGTGGTCCTGGGCTCATTAAGTGGTGTGTTGGGGGCTTCAGGGGCCTTCAGAGCAGGCGGTGAGCTGGCTGCCTGAGGCCTAGGCCCATTGGGGTGGCTGGGCTGTGTGGGCCCAGCTTCCTTGCTGGTGGGCCAGGAGCTGAGCATTGGTGGCTTGCATTCTGGGCCTCAGCAGTTACACATGTTGTTTTTAAAAAGAGAAAGTGAGAGAGGGGGGAGAAAGAAAATGAGGTAGTGAATTGGTTTCACTTTCACCGGTGGCCATTTTGTTTTTTTCATTAGTCGCCATTTTGATTCTAATACTTCATGGCTCAAAAAAAGGGTTCAGGCCAGTCCAAGAGGAAGCAGCCTGTCCCCAAAGGCTCCACAAAAGCGGCCCATGCCCACTCTTTCTTCTTCAGAGGATGAGGGCTAGGACCTGGCACAGCAAGCCATTTTAGACAGGCTACAGGCCTTGGAGAAGGCTAGAGGAGTTTCTCTGCCTCGCCCGCCTGTTGCAGTGGGTGCTTCTGGCAGGAAGGAGACATGGTTTTCTTCCAATAAGCATTTCCAGGCTGAGGTTCTTGCCCATTTGTCTCTTCTGGAGAACAGGCCTTCTTCTTCAGGGAGCAGTGGCACAGATGCAACAGTGGTGGGGGCTGGTGCAAAGGACCTGGCTGGGGCCCCAGAACTGCAGGGTGATACTGAGCTGGGGCCTTCTGGTGCCACCCCTTTGGTGGTGGCAGGTAAGTCAGACGTTTTGCATCCTGCAGGAGCACCTTGGCCCTGGGGACCGGGGGTCATTTGGAGCTGGAATGAGCCAGAACGGCATTCCAGCTGCCCAGGAGCGGGTTGGCGGGGGAAGTGAAGAGAGAAGGATTTTAAAGTTTAAACCCCTTCTCGCTAGAGTTGCGCTGCTGCAGCGGCACAGTCTCTTATTGTATCCTATGGCCCCATAGAATAAAATGGAAAAATTGTGCCACTGCTGCGGCGCGACTACAAAGAGAAGGGGTTTAAAGTCACTCTTTGCTTCCACCACCTTCCCACTAGGAGCTGGGGAAGGGGCTTGCCGCCACCACCATATGTGCCCACTCCTGGGCTGCCGGAACACTGTTCCAGCTCGTTCCAGCTCCAAATGACACCTGATAAGGGTTATACTGGGTTTAACGGCACCGCCTGGTTAGATTACAATGAGGAGTTCAGGATGAGGGTGGCCATGAACCCCTCTGTTCAATGGGACCAGGTACACCTACACTTATGGTTGCAGGTTATGTCTCCATGTAGGCCAAGCTTGGGTGACCGGTCACATAGTGGCCACCTGGTTCACTGGTTCATTGCCTTTCAGCTGCTTCCACTACCCGCAGTTCTGCAGGGCAGGCGGTTGAACCCCACCAGCTCTGCTGGGAATTTGGTTCACAAGGAATGTGTAATAGGAAATCATGCCAGTATCTGCATGAGTGCCCGCTCTGCAGCGGACTACACCCATTTTCCAGCTGCTTCTGAGTGAAGCCACGGAAAGGATGACGTAAGCCCAAGGGGGGTGGACCTGGACAGTTTGCTGGTAAAGGGACCCAGTCCCATAAAACTGAGGGCTCTGGAGGATCTACTGCGGGTGTACCCCAAGCGATCATTGGCATTGTATTTGTTGATTGGGTTTAAGTTTGGTTTTTGTATTCCTTGTTCGGGCACACGGATCCCCTTCAGAGCCCCTAATCTACAGTCAGTTCGGGACATGGAGCAGATAGTCCAG
Organism: Gekko japonicus; assembly: GCF_001447785.1. Classification (NCBI taxonomy): domain Eukaryota; kingdom Metazoa; phylum Chordata; class Lepidosauria; order Squamata; family Gekkonidae; genus Gekko; species Gekko japonicus. Next base: position 169,122 of record NW_015163174.1, on the reverse strand, counting down.
GGCAAGATTGAGAAGGAGCTGGCTGAGGGCCGGGTCTTGGATCCTTTTAGAATCCCACCAGTCCCTAATCTGCGGGTTTCCCCATTAGGGATTGTTCCCCAAAAAGCTCCAGGGGAATATGGCCTCATCTACCACCTTTCGTACCCTAGGGGAGAGTCAATTAATGACTCCATCCCAGACTCCTTATGTTCCATTAAATACACTTCCTTTGACCAGGTGGCTCGCATGGTGCACTGCTGTGGCCCTGGGGCACAGATGACAAAATACAACATTACGTCGGCCTTTCACCTTCTTCCAGTTCACCCAGACGATTTTGCATTGCTGGGATTTTCATTCCAGGACCTTTTTTATGGACCGGGCCTATGGGCTGTTCAGTGTCCTGTGCCATGTTTGAGAATTTTGGTTTGTTTCTGGAGTGGGCCCTCTGTCACCACTCGGGGTTGATTACAGTTGCCCACTATTTGGATGATTTTTTGTTTGTTTGTTCATTGGAATCAGGCCATTGTGCACAATTATTGCATGCATTTTTTGAATTGATAGGTGAGTTGGGGGTACCCTTAGTGCATGAGAAAACAGAGGGCCCTTCACAGGTTTTGACTTTTTGGGGGGTTGAGCTGGATACCGTGGCACAGGCCTCATGTCAATGCATTTACTATTGGCCACTTACTGCTCCAGCCTTTTCGGATTGAGGAAGTTAGCCAAGGACCGTGATGGAAGCATCTAAAGGTCAGAAATGGAGAAGAAAAGGAAATTTGAGTAAGGAACAGGATATTTTTCAAACTTCTATGCAAACTTTAATATATTTTTAAAAATTAATTAAGCATCCATTTTAATTTATTTAATTTGTTAAGCATCAAATTCAACATTTGAACATGAGTCTGTGCCTGGAGGCGATTTGCTCCTGAACTGGGAGCAGAGGAAGGGAGAAAGGGAGGAGGAAACCACAAACATTCAGTGATTAGAGAAAGACACTTCATGCATGGGAGTTGTTTTCTTTTCTTTTGAATCTCAGCCCTAGTGTTGAAAATAAACCTCTGAGCTAAACCCAGATGAGGTCTTGTCACAAACTGTGTAATTAATTCCAGAGACGTATCCCAGATCATAGTCTGTTGTAGCAAAACCAAAAAGGCATATTATGCTACTTTAAAAAAAAATCAAATAAGCTTCAGGGTTTATGCATCATTAGATGCATGAAATGAATACTCAGTCAGCAGATTACAGTTGCAATCCTAAAATCACTTTCCTGGGAGGAAACTCCATTGAATAAAATAGGAATTACTTGTGAGTAGACCTGTTTGGCATTACTCCTATACAGGGCTTTTTTGTAGAAAAAGCCCAGCAGGAACTCATTAGCATAATGGTCCACACCCAACAGCAGAAACTCATTAGCATATTAGGCCACACCCCTGACAGCACAGCTCATTGGCATATTAGGCTACACCCCCATGTTACCAGACATGTGCTCATCCAGCCACACCCACCTTTTGCTTCCTATTCTGTTTACCGTGTTTGCTGTCCAACCAGGGCTTTTTTTGTAGCAGGAACTCCTTTGCATGTTAGGCCACACATCCCTAATGTAGCCAATCCTAATGAGCTTCTGCTGTTGGGTGTGGCCTATTATGCTAATGAGTTCCTGCTGGGTGTGGCCAACTTGGGAGCCAGCCGGAACTCTGTTCCTGTGCGTTCCTTCCCAAAAATAGCCCTGCTCCTATAGCAAAACACATGGATACAGGAAGAGGGTGGTATAATTTATGTTTGCCACCCAATCCGGAATAAAGAGACAGACAACAGTGTTGGGTACTAATGGGCCACTTTTATTTAATTAAAACAAGCATAACGGCATAAAGTGTCCAAAGGGGCAAACAGATGTGGCATGGTCAAGACCAGGGGTTTGAAAACCCCTCCCTCACCAATTGATCTTAGGGCGAGCCACCAAGCCCCAGAAGCGAGCCAAGGGTATGGCTTGCTTCTAGTCAGCAGGCCAGTGTAATTGCAGGAACAAACCCGTCCCCAGAACCACAAGGCTCAAAGGGAGGAAAAAATCCCTGCAATCCTCAGGCAGTCTGTTTTCCCCACCCTGAGCCGCATGGCCCAAAGGTTGTACTTACGAGACCTCTAGCCCCCAAGTGGCGTTATAAGCCGGTGCTCACCGTGGCGCAATCTGTAACTGAATAACACCCTGCCACCGTCAAGGGCCAAGCCTCAGCTTAGGTTCTTGTGCCCACTAACGACCCAAGGCCACACAAAGCCCCTGCCGCAGGTCCTCCAAAAATATGTCCATTCCTACTTCAGAAAGGTGGACACCATCATTTCTAAACAAGTGAACATCTTTAGCTGTTATGCTGGGATGAGGCAAGTATGTGCCCAGGCCCCTGTCAAGTGCCTTACAAATCTCTCGATTGGCTTTTTGCCGTGCCTCATCAATAGTCAACGGGCTGTAGGAACCTCGCCATACCAAACTAGGTACCATAGCTGACCAAATCAACTTGGTCTCAGGCCACCTCAGCTTGATGAACTGAAAATCCAACTGAGCCTGCAAAATCAATGCTTTTCCTTTTATGAAGCCCAGATCATTGCCTCCCAAATGGATGAGCAATACGTGAGGCGGAGGCCCAACTCTCCCCTCAAACAATAACTTGAGACTAGGCCACTGCAATCCCCTGCGGCCGCACCACTCAACTGAAGCAATTTGGCCCAACCCCAACTGTGGGCCAATGGATGATCTCTTAGCCCTATGCGCTGCCCAAAATATATAACTATGGCCGACGATAAGGACACACTTCCTTTCCGCCCAGCCGGCAGCACCTGAAATGAGAAAACATGAACAACAACCAAACAAAGCTGAACGCAGTCTTTCATAGCCCGGGCACGGTGTGGATATATGATTTGTACGCTGTCGACCGCCACCGTCCCAAATGTTGTATGTCCCAAACTGGGTATCCCATGGCAGCGGCCGTGGAGGCTGCACCAATTCTAAAGGAATGTGTACCGAAACGCCCTAATCTGCTCAATGCCTGAGACGTGACCGCCCAAAACTGGTGCTTGGTCAATGGGGAACCATCCTGATGTCTAAAAAGCACCCCATCTCCAAACCCCCACAGGGCCAAATATGCTGCTAAGGCAGAAACTGGACACAACTCCTTTTGAGCACATTGGCCTAGAGTGACCACAGCTCCGCGCTTCCTCAGATCTGGACTGCACTACCAATTCAACAATTCTAAGAGCCCCCCAAAAGGCCACTAATGCCGCCATGTGGAAAAGGCGAGCCTCAAATTCTGAAGAACAAATCTCATCCCATCCTGCCTGCAAACCCAACAATATCCGAGGGGAAATTGGTTGCCTAGTGTCAACACTAGCTCCTGCTTCCCTAGACCAGCCCTCCAGCATCCTACGGATCCGGAAATCTCCAGTTCCATCCGCAGGCCCCTGGCCTTGGTTGCATGAGCCACTGCTGAAAGTATTGTTTTAATAGATCCAACCACCAGTCCCTTACCTCTCAACATCACACAAAAATGCAGCAAGTGGTCCACCAGCACTGGCCACTGGTCAGGGTACCCTACCTCTCCTCTGAATTGCGCCAACTGGTTGACCGCGTGGTCATATGCCCGCTTCGTACCTGGTGCAATGGACAGGCTGATTGCTCTTTGAACCTCAACCCTCCAAACAACCAAAGCTCCTGCGGCATTCTCACCGGCTGCAGCTGGGCTTCTGGGGCAACCTGATGGAACCTCTCCATCTGTTTGCGAGAGAGAGGGTCAGCCACCCCACTGTCAACTCCCGGTACATACTTGGCAAGAAAAAGGATATTAAGCCGCAGGCAGAGTAGCATAAATGCACGTACCAACTCCATAATCCGGGACGATCCAGAAGTGAGCGAGTCGATAACATGGACCTGCCAAATTATCACACCAAAAATGCACGATGTGATTTGCCACAACCAGACCGCCACGACTATGGGGGGAAATTTGAGAAAAGTAAGGTCCCTGATAACCCCTGTGCTGCCCATTCAGTTGGCCACTCTTCAGCACACCACTGACCTCGAAAATAAACTCCAAATTCCGGCGACCCAGCTGCATCAAAATGAACCTGCAAGCCTGTTAGCCGAATTGCTCCAAAATGGAAACAATTGGTAATTTCGGGAACAACCGTCTATGTTTAGGAGGATGTTGTTTCCGAGATTCCCAATGAGAGACTGAGGCAGACTTCCTTAATAATAATGATAGTTTACTGACACACTTCACACAATAACATACAACAATCACAGCATACAAGAACTAAGAAAATAAAGGTAGAATATTACAACACAGTTATGGTGGTTGATGCTCTGGGGTATAATTACCTAGCTGCAACTACGTGGCTCCAAACTTCAAGCGAAGGGGTAAGGATGGGGAGAAAATTGGAAAAGAATAGCGAATGGACTCAGACCAGCTAAGACCACATGCCAAGAAGTTCTAGCTGTGCACTACTAGAACGTAAAGAGGGATGGGAAGGGTTTGAGATAGCAAGCTGGGCTTAAGAGGAAAAGCAGGTTTTACAGAGGGCGTCGTTAGGGTGCGATGGGGGTAGAGAGTCAGAGACATAAGAGAGCTAACTGTGGGTGCATTTTTGATTATATCAAAGGGGTCTAGAGGAGGAGCTGGGTCCAGGGGACCTCCCTTATGACACAGTGTTCTGTCATAGCCAAAGGGTCTGTGATTGGATACTGTATTCCTCTGGGTGGGCCAAGGGGCTGGCGTGCAATTTGAGATCTAGTTGCTAACTCAATCAAGACACCTGGGCTAGAGGTATTAGTATGCAGATGGATGACTCATGTCCATGCGGCCGGGCTGAAAACTGGCTCTTTGTGAGTACGTGCAGCTTCGTTGGTGCGAGGGGGAGGGGGGCCCTGGAGGTAGGTGACCATGTGGCTGGTTTAAAATGGAGTCTTGTGCTTTCTGTGACCATGTGCTTGGTCTGAAATGGCATCTTGTGCTTTCTGTGACCATGTGCTTGGTCTGAAATGGCATCCACCCCTTAGGAATAACAACCATTGCAGGAACACAGTCTTTGGTATGTATCCTCACCGGGCGCTCTCAGCATGTCGGCTTCAGGCACAGTTCGTTGTTGGCACACTTCATCAGGTACAGTATTGGCACACTTCATCAGGTACAGTATAACACAGTCCATAAAAACACCATAGCAGGCTTGCGGGCTTACAAGCCGGCCTGTAACTGGAGCTCCGACCTCCAAAAAGAATCTCCATTAAAGGAGTCTAGAAACTCCAACCACACGCCCAGGTCTGCCCGAATCCCTGCTGTAACCCTGGCCCTATGATGGGGAAGGCGCAAACCCTTAATTGCGTCGCACAACCGGTGCAAAAAGTCACGCCCAGGGGCAACCACCTTGCAGGCAAAATTAAGATGCCAAGTAGATAAATAGGTACCACTTCGGTGGGAAGGTAACAGCGTTCCATGCGCCTTGGTGTCTAGTCATGCCGGCCACATGACCACGGAAACGTCTTCGGTCAGCGCTGGCTCTTCGGCTTTGAAACGGAGATGAGCACCGCAACCCTAGAGTCGGATTCGACTGGTTTTCGAGCAAGGGAACCTTTACCTTTTTAATAACTGCTGGGATTCTCGCAAAGAGGCCTTCTTCTTATGCATAAAGGAACCCACCCTATTGCGCAGGTCCACAAGCTTCTCCTCGGGCAGCCGAGAAGCCTGCGCCACTGTGTCCAACTCGACTTCCAAAAAAGTCAGCTGCTGCGAAGGACCCTCCGTCTTTTCTTGCACCAAGGGCACCCCCGTTCCCCAGTTAATTCCTGAAAACTCTGCAAAAGAAAACCACACTGACCGGAGCCCCTGGGTCCAGCGAACAGAAAATCATCTAGATAATGCGCAACCATATTAATCCCTGTGTGATTTCGAAGTGCCCATTCAAGAAAAGTTCTAAAACATTCAAACGCAGCACAAGATATGGAGCATCCCATAGGTAAAGCCCGATCCATAAAGAATTGGCCCTCGAAACAAAACCCCAATAACTCAAAGTCATTGGGGTGCACAGGGAGCAACCGAAACGCAGATTTTATATTGCATTTGGCCATGTCAGCCCCAAGGCCACACCGGTGTACAATCCTGATTGCCTGGTCAAAGGAGGTGTATCGCACAGAACAAAATGAATCTGGGATGGCATCATTCACTGATGCCCCCCGTGGAGAAGAAAGATGGTGAATCAGCCGGTATTCCTCTCGCACCTTTTTAGGGACAGTGCCCAATGGGGAAACCTGGAGATTGACCACTGGTGGAGAAACAAAGGGGCCTAAAATCCGGCCTTCAACCCTTTCTTTTTCATTTTTTTGCCTAACAACAGCCTCCATGCCCCTTATAGACGCCAGGTTTGCCGCCATAAAGGGGACCCTAGGTCCCTGACATGGAATACGAAAACCCAATGTAAAACCCTGCAACAAAAATTTGCTAGCCTCCCGGTCGGGGTATTCCATCAACCATTCAGGAAGCACTTTCAGCTTTATGGGACTGGGTCCCTTTTCCAGCACCAAAGCCCTGGTTGCCAGGCTCATAGCGCTTCCGCCCCCTGTGGGGCTTGCCCCTGAAGCATGCTGAAAAGGGGTGTGGGCCGCCACACATGGGACATTCATGTTGATACTGACATGCTTTCCTACTACAGGCCCCTTGCGTCCCAAACTCCCAACAAATCTGGCAGGATTGAACCGCCTGCCCCACCAAAGTGTGGGGATTGAAAGATGGTGCTAAACGTTGCACCAAATGGCCACTATGGAAATGGTCACCTGTGTTGGGGTGAGCCGGTTACATACTTTGCAGCCACAAGTGAGGGTACACACGGTCCCAGCGCATCACGGGGTTCATGGCAGCTCCATCCAAAATTCTTCGTCATATTGTAGCCAAGCTGGGCCGTTAAAGCCCATGTAAGCTTTGTAAACAATATCGAAGTATTGGAATAAAGCCGCCCCCCTACATGGCTGAGCTTTGGCCAGAACACCCGTATAAACCACAAACCCGGCCACCCAATTGGCCCAGGTACAGTCCACCCGCATCTTCTTAAGCTTCTCTTTGTCCCTGTCCTCCAGATCATCCTTATCCTTCTTCTCCAATTCACGGGAAAGGAGTGAAAATACATCCACGTATTCGCCCTGACATATTATCTACACTAATCAATCTGCTAATCTCCAAAATTCCACAAAACTCTTTTGTTTATAAGGAAGGAAAGTAATTATAACAACCATTAAAATGTATTCTGCCATGAAGCTACTATCCATTCCATGAATTAATATTATATATGGTTAGTGATACAGAAATTAAAAATGAAATAACATTAAAGCACAGGAAACTGCAGGTTTCCATGAACCCACTGTGTCCTGTTAAAGAACTAAGCAGGGATAGGATGTGGGGGGGGGGAACCCTGTACCTTGCTTGCAAAGTAAAATACCTTGAACTGCCCCTGCTAGAGGCAAGTATTTTCACCCCCTGAAGCAGCAAACATGAATCACAACCAATAAAGCTACCCTCCCGTGGAATTACCCTTTCTCGCGCCAATTACCCTTAGTGGAACCATGCAATTTTCTATACTTTGCTAAACTGTACTTCAGTTCAGTTAAGGAGAATTTTTTAATCACAGCAAATGATCTGCCTGGAGCAAACTTGCCAATAGTAGAATGTTAAAGAGTGTCAGTGTTGTCCAAGAAGTTATCCGTAATGCAAGAAAACAAAAAAGTTCTCCATTAGGCTCCAGCCTTTTGTATACTGAAGAAGGCCTACAGAGTATAATACAGAATTTTAAATCAAAATTACCATGTTTTGGTACAGTTTGTTGCAGATGTTTAATAAATCTCATACTCTCATAAAGAGTTGATGAGTATGTTAGATAAATTCCATATAGTGCTTCAGAGTGAAAATACAAATCTAGACTAATATGAAAATTAAATTGAATGTCACAAAGTAAAAACAAACAGCTAAATCTTTAATGGAATAAATTGCAATATTTAAAAACATCACATGCAATGACATAAAGGAAAGCTTTAGAGTCATTAACAACTAATTGACTTATTGAGAATAAATCATTGCAGCTTTTCTTTTTTAAAATATTGCAATTTATTCCTTTTCCACAGAGGGGTTAGACACTGTAACTATAGCAGGTACAGTACCAGCCGAAGGTCTTAATCAGAAGCCTTCTCTGAATTCTTCCCGGGAATTGGAGGTGACTACTCAAAAGCAGTCTTAAATCCACAAGGAGTGATAGGGAAATACAGCCACGGTGTCCTACCAAAACATACACAGCCAGTTTAACACTGAGGACATAGCCCACAGTTCCACTGCCTTGGACTACAGGACCCACAAGCAGTGGAAGACTGCACCAGCCCTGTCAGAGTAACCTCAAAAGCTTATATAGCTGATGGGTGCATTCCTGATACTTTTTGACTGCAGACTTCTTTGAATTAGTTCTGTTATTGCATTATGAAATCCTCTGCTTGACTCTTGAGATATTAAAAGGCTGGCACAAAATACATACCTTTAGGAAATCCTTTAGCAACAGAATTAATTGGAGACAGAATTAGGTTAGAAAATGGTAAAAAATATCCTATGGCCGAAGAACAGTTAACACCTAGGACGTGATCCCCCCCTTTTCTGGAGAGACATTCAAGGTGAAATGTCTACTAAGAAGTTGATTGAAAAGTCTGGAAAGAAGCAGGAAATTGGAAGTTGCAAGCTGAGGAGCAACATGATACTGAATGAGAATGTTCTTTTTAATTCTGTTGAGGATTCCCTAGGCATTCAGACAATGACAGATGGGCACAACCAGCTCATGAACTAAAGTTCATCACGAATTTTGGCCAGTCTATGGTTCATGAAGCAAAGTTCATGGCAGGGCAACTGGCACAAACATTCCTCAAACTTTCATGCAGTTTGTAGCAGTTCATGGCAGTTCATGAATGGATACATTTACAGACAGATTATCTCAGCTCAATTAAAACGCTTTACCAGACTTCAAAGCAACCAGGGCGGACAAAATTATCCTGCCTTGGAAACATCAATAGGGGTCCTCCAAAGCTTAACCGGCACTGCAGGCTGCCAATAAAATCTATGGGATCAGAATGCTATATATACCCATGGCTCAACTATGTAGCCTCTCCTCTGTTGGCAGTTAGACAGAGAGGAATGGAACTTATTAAAAGCAGAGCACATTAATTTATTCCTGATTCTGAAATCCTCTCCTCTGCTGGGGTTTAGGTGTTAGGTGGACTCAGGGCTCTGAGCCACTCCGTCTCTCCGCCATTGCCAAATGGCAGGGCTTAGCTACTGGGTGCCTTGGTTGCCTCACTGGGTGCCTCACATTTTATACCCTCCTGATTGTGAACTCTTCTTCCCTGCTGGAATTTGCATGTTAGGTGGACTCAGTGCTCTGAGCCACCTTGCCTCTCTGCTCATGTCCAGTGCCTCAGCTGAGGACCCACACTTTATACCCTCTTGATAGTGAACTCCTCTCCCCTGCTGGGGTTTGGGTTTTAGGTGGAATCCACTCCAGGCTCTACCCCATCTCTCTGCTCATGTCAAGTGGTGGGGCTTAGCTACTGGGTGGCTTGGCTGAGGACCCACATTTTATATCCTCCTAACTGTGAACTCCTCTCCCCTGCTGGGGTTTGGGTGTTAGGTGGACCCAGGGCACTTGGTGAGGTATTCCCTCACCATCACCTCTGCTGAATTCTCCACCATTGCACACCTGGCATCCCCATCACTGCTGACCTCCCAGTTCACTAGTGACAAACAGTAGTGAGGCTTCTCCCTGGTTTGGGCTCTTTGAGGAAGAGGTGCTGGGCTGTAGCTTCTGTTCCTCCTCCTCCCCAGCCTCTTCCACCTTTTGTTCCCTCTGGTCACATCTGCTGGCCTGTGGCCTCCACTCTTGTTTGCAGAGCTCACATCTCTATTGTAGGGGTTTTGAATTCAGGAGAGTAATACTGATTTCTATCTGGGGGTCTATAAAGAAAAATAGACCTAGGCTATTTTCTTGTTCTTTCATTAAACATAGTTCAGGCTTCATATCAAAATGTAGGCCAGGAACATGGGGAACAGATCAAAGGGAGACATCTGGGGTTTTGTCATGAAAAAGTAGTCAAGTCTGACTTGGTGCTTTGAATAGCAGTATCAAGAAGTAACCATTTGGTCATCTGGAGCTAACACGCACCTTACTTCTTTTGATGCTCAATCTATACTACAGATAGAAGCTCCTGTCATAAACTGCTTCTCTGTGGAATCATCAGTTGTAACAGATCCATGTCAAGATAACTCCGTTTGCCCCCCAAGCCAGAATAACGAGGCAGACACAAATGTTGGGTTTAACTATAGGGCCACGTTATTAACTGACAATTTTAACTGGAACCAATGGCAAGGGCAAAACAGCTTGTGGTATGGTCAAGACAAGAGGTTTAGGACCCTTCCCTTACCTCTTCAATAAGGCGAGCCACCCTTCCCCAAGCGGGAGCCCACCTCAGGGCCTCCCGGCCAGCTAGCCATTACAGGACAACCCCGTAGCCCCATCTCCTAAGCTGCAAGGCTCAAAGAAAGGACCTAAACAGGGCAGTCCTGAAAACAGTCTGTTTTCCCCACCCTGGGCCACAAGGCACAAAGACTGTACTCACAGTACCTCTTCAACCCCAAATGATGGGTGTCAGCTGGTGCTCACCGGACCACAGTCTGTATACCGCCTACAACCTGCCATCACTGAGGCCAAGCCTCTGCTTAGGCCTTCGCACCCATCAGGAGGCCCAAGGCCCCCCAAAGCTCTTGCTGTAAGTCTTCCAGAAAGATGTCCATGCCCAACTCAGACAGGGGTATACCACCCTGTCGGTAGAGCTCTGCCCGCCCAGTATGAATACTCAAGTGTGACAAGAAAACACCCAAACCACCCTCAAGAACTCGCCGCAACTCTCTATTCACCTTGAGGCAAGCCTTGTCAATGGCAAGCAGACTCCCCACCCCCCCACCAAACCTGGCAGGGTATCATAGCCGACCAGACAAGCAAGGTCCCAGGCCACAGCCTGCAAATGAACTGGAAATCACCCCATGGATGCTGCTGCCCCTGAGTGTGCAGAACCATGCTGCCACCTGGTCCTGCAGCTATATGCTGCTGCCAGGCCCTTGAACCACCTACAGCCACCGCTTCCGGTGGCAGCCCAAAATGGGCACCGCCAGGGAGTCACCCAATCTGTTGCCACCACCTCGCTCCCACAAAGGTCTCCGCTGCCAGGCCATCCAGCCCCACACCAACTTCGTGCCCATGGAGTCTGCTGCTCTGCTCCTCCAAGCGCCATGCCTCCCACCGCCACTGGGCCAAGACTAAGCAGCCTGCACCCTGGCAAGCCTTCCCCTGTGCCGGCCGTCAGCCCAAAGAAGAGCTCCCGCCATGCAGCCACAGAACAAGTTGGCCCCAAAAGAGAGCTGCGCCATGGAGCTCCTTCCCAGGCAAAGACTGCGCAGGACTGCTGAGGAGGAGAGGAAGGGCCAGGCTTTTAAGCCGTTTGGCCCCTCCCCCTCCCGATGCCCATATGTGGCACTTTTGGCAACCAAACTCAGCCTGCCTCATCTGGCTGGGAGGCAAAGGCACCTCCCCATCCCAATGGCCAGAATGGACATGGGCTGTTTGAACTGTATAATCTGAGTTTTGGATTGGCTGGAAGCATTTTCTGTTGTTCTTTGTCAGTTGGAATAGCCTGCTTCTTTTTTAAAAAACAACAACACTTTATTAGATTTTTAGGATATACAGGAAGAAGGAGAGAAAGGGGAACAAAGTAATAAGTCTTCTGCACATGACTCTTCTTTACATATCATTTCACACTACAAAAATATAGACTTTGAAAAAGTTCATAAAGGCTTCTTCATTTTATATTATCAAAAAGTTCATATTTTTGTATTTCTTTATTATCCAATGGTAAAAAAGAGTCCATAGTCCAACAAAATCTTCTTCTATTTGCCCTTTTAAGATCAAAGTAAATTTGTCCATTTCTGCACTTTCCATGGTCTTCATTATTAAGTCTTGTTCAGAGAGTATTGTTGGAAGTTTCCAAAAAGTTGCAAATAAAATTCTAGCTACTGTTACTAAATGAATTATAAGATATCTTTGATTTTTGTCAAAATCATCTGGTATACAATTCAATAAAAACAATTCTGGTCAAAAAGATATTGAAGTCTACAGAACTGTCTGTATAAATGTATGTACCACAACCCAGAACTTATGTACAAATTGCATGTCCACCACATATGATAAAATGTACCTACATGTTTTTTTACACTTCCAGCAACTATTAGACATATTTTGTACATTTTAGTTAATCTATCTGGTGTTAAATGCCATCTATAAAACATTTTATACAGATTCTCTTTAAATGCAACCAATTTGGTCATTTTCACACTCAGTTTCCACACTTTACTCCACTGTACAAGATCAATATTATAATCTAGATTTCACACCATGTAATCATGCAATCTTTAACCACTTCATCTTCCATTTTCATTTGCTTTAAAATACATACCTTTTCTTAATCATCATTAGCTGTACATAACAATTTTTCAAATGCACATTGTTCTAAGTAAAAACCAGGTTTTCTCTTTAACATATCTAGATTCAATTTGAGCCCTTGTCCACCAATCTAAATTAATAACTTGTTGTTAATTCTTCCTTTGTTTTTAGGAATCCTTTATCATCTAAAAGATCTTCATATCTAAGAATTTTATCTAGTGAAATTAAGCTTGGTTGTGAAAAAGCTTCAAGGGGTGAGACCCACCTTGGAATTTTAGAATATATAGTAGAATCTTTTCCCAAGTTGATAATAAGAATTTTCTTATCAAATGATTTTTAAAGTATTTATTTATTTATTTATTTATCATTCAATTTATATCCCGCTTGAACCCCGAAGGGTCTCTGAGCGGCTTACACACAGTCATTGGTTCCTAACTAAGGCCACAATTATGCCCAGCTGCTTTCCCATACCAAACAAAAGCATGCCATCCTATCTTTAAATCATGACCTTCTAGAGCTAAAAGTCTTTGATTATCAAATCTCTCATCCAAACCAAGCAGGACACTCTATAATATGTCCTCTTTGAAATCTTGCAGTGCTTTCAACTTAATTCTTGGCTTTTTCATTTTTTTAATAATAGGGTTTTTTATTTTATCACAAATCAACATACAAAACAAACAAAGAAACACAAACATATATTACATACAAATTGGGGGTCTTCTGGATCTATATAGTAATAATCTGTTCAATTACTTCTTGCAGTATCCAGTTGGTTATTAAAATATATACCATACAGCAAAAAATCTTTTATCCATAAACCCTGCGTATATTTGTAGATAATATCTATAATATCTTTAATATATGTTATGGAGTTATATAGTTCATTTGTTGTAGTCTTTCAACCAAGTATAAAATCTCGACCATGTATTGTGAATTTTTTCTTCTTGTCCTCTCAGAAATAAGGTTAATTTGTCCATCTCTGCTGTTTCCAAAATTTTACTTATAATTTCTTCTTTTGAAGGTATTTCATCTTTTCTCCAATATTTAGCATATAATATTCTCACAGTGGTTAATACATGTATACAGAGATAAAAATCATCCTTTTTACAACTTTCTGGTCTTACATTCAATAGAAATAATTCAGGAATAAAAGTTACAATACAATTCAACATTTTTTGTAATATTCCATGGATCCAGGCCCAATATTTTTTAACTCTATCACATGTCCACCAGATATGGAAAGAGTTCCAGGAACTTTCTTACATTTCTAAAAAGCATTTGATAAGCCAGGATAAAATTTTGCAAACATATCTGGTGTCATATACCATCTATAAAACATTTTTATATATTCTCTTTATATGCAATTACTTTAGTGATTTTTACATTCGTTTTCCAAACCTGAGACCATTGAGCTAAATTTATATTATGCGCAACATTTTGTGCCCATTTAATCATAGAGCTTTTAACTATTTCATCTTGTGTTTTATATTCCAACATTAATGCATACAATTTTTTAATCAATTTTTCCTCAGAATTTAACGAGATCTTGTCTACTTCAGTTATTTTAGAACAAAAACCTGTAGTTTTATCTTTGGTATATCTTGATTGGATTTGCACTATCTTCCACCAAGTAAGATCTGAATTAAAGTTTTTGATGTTTTCAACTGATTTTAACTCATTTTTATTGTCCAAAAGTTCATCATATCTTAACAAAACAGTCTTGACAGCCAAGTTTGGGTTTGTAACAGCTTCCAATGGAGAGACCCATTTTAGAATCTTAGTATTAAAAAGTTTTTAACTTCTTCCCATACCTTTAATAAGGCTATCCTGATAATATGTTGTTTAAAATATTTATGGATCTCAGCTTTCTCATACCAAACAAACACATGCCATCCCAGTAACAAATCATGTCCCTCCAAAGCTAAAATTCTAGAATTTTATAATGTAATCCATTCTCTTAACCAAGTTAGTGATGCTGCTTCAAAGTATAAAGACCAATCTGTTCATGTGAAACCAGCTCTTTCTCTTGCATCTTGTAACGCTTTCAATTTTATTCTTGGTTTCTTTCCCTGCCATACAAAATGCTTCAACAGTTTGTCTAATTCCACAAAATATTTCTGATTTTGAACAACAGGAATAATTTGAAATAGAAAGATCAACCTAGGAAGAATGTTCATTTTTATTGTTGCAATTCTACGTATCTAGGATATTTGTAATTTTTTCCATCTTTCAAGGTCTTTCTTAATTTCTGGAATGAGTTGCATATAATTGTCTTCCATCAAGGAACTGCATTTGTTTGTTATGTTTATTCCTAGATATTTCAATTTTTCTTGTCTTCCAAATCTGAAAGTTGCTGAAGCTGTAAATTTTGCTCTTTAGTCATATTTTTGGTTAACATTTTAGTTTTATTAAAATTAATTTTCAATCCAGCTACCTGCCCATATTTCTGCTTAATAACAGAAAAAAGCTGCTTAATAGATTCTATTGGATTCTCCAGTATTAAAACTAGATCGTCGGCAAATGCTTGCAATTTGTATTCTTCTCCTCTAACTTTAAGGCCTCTAATATGTAAGCTAGCTGTCATGCTTTCTTTGTTTACCTTCATCCCTGCCATTGTGCAACTGCACATGCTTGCTTTGCTTGGCTACCGTGGGTGCTCTTCCCCCCCCCCGTGCGAACTGGCTCAGCCAGATGGTGCTATTAGTATAAACTTGAAGGGAGGGGAGGGCTTGAATTCCACTACAGGTGTGAATATTTCTGCTCTCATGGGATTGGGGTGAGTCTCCCATTCACGATGTAATATCCCGCCAGGAGGATTCCCGCATGCGTGCTTGGATTTCATTTGCTTAGCTAGATGCAGTCAAAAAGTATCAGGAGCCCCTCGCAGCCATTGTTATTCTTGACAATGTACCTGTACCACTTGACAACAGACTAGTATTCTAATAAAACATAGCCTTTCCAGGAGAATGTGTTTGGACCTGCTTGCTGTTGACCCTGACAAATATGAATAATAGTGGTGAAAGTGGGCAAACTTGTCTGGTTCCTTTTTGTATTTCAATACTCCTTGTTAAATCTCCATTGAGAAGAATTCTCGTTTGTTGTCTGGTATAAATTGTTTTTACCATTGTAAAAAATTCTTGACCACACTGTGAAGTCCGTAATTGTTCGAGCATAAAGTTCCAGTTCCAGTTGACATTATCAAAGCCTTTTTCAGTATCTAAGAAGACCCAAGCCATGTGCTTTTCTGGATGTGCTTCAAAGTATTCAATTACATTTTAAAAAATTCTTACATTGTTTCTTAACTGCCTTTTAGGTAAAAATTCTGCTTGGTCCTTAATAGATAAACTTATGGAGGTCGCAGAAATGGATAAATTAACTGTAATTCTGCAAAGAATTCAATTACATTTAAAATAGTCCTTACATTGTTTCTTAACTGCCTTTTAGGTAAAAATTCTGCTTGGTCCTGATGGATTATTCTTATCAGAACCCTTTTCAATCTTGTAGCCAAAATAGCAGCATATATTTTATAATCTGCACTGAGTAATGATATTGGCCTGTAATTCTTAATTTCTTTCGGCTCCATCTTCTGTTTGTGTATCAATGTTATTAATGTTTCATTCCAGGTGTCTGGTACTTTGCCTCCAGTCAGTATATCTTGTATAACCAATTGCAAGGGTAACAACAGTTGATCTTTGAAAGTTTGATAAAATTCTACTGGAAAACCATCTGGACCTGGAGTCTTTCCTTTTTTCTGTTTTTTCAGTGCTTCAGCCATTTCTGAGAAGATTATTGGATCATTTAAGATTTTCTTTCTTTTCTTTTTTTGAGCCCCCCATAAGGGATTTTTATTGCATTTTCTATAAACTACAAAGAAACAAGGGAAGGTAACTACAAACTACGGGAGAAAGTAAAGCAAAACCCCTAAAAACCCAAGAGATGGTGGTCATTTACAATTCTTACAATATTAGCTTATAAATAAAAATGCTTATTTTTGTTATTCAGTCGCACAGTCGAGTCCGACTCTTCGTGACCCCATGGACCAGATCACGCCAGGCCTTCCGGTCTTCCGCCGTCCTCTGAAGTTTGCTCAACTTTATGTCCATTGCATCTATGACACTGTCTAACTTTCTCAACCTTTGCCATCCCCGTCTTCTTTGACCTTCAATCTTTCCCAGCATCAGGGTCTTCTCCAGTGAGTGCTCCCTTCTCATTTGCCACCAAAATGCTTATACTTTGCTACATTAAGTGAGTACACATTGTTTAAGATTTTCTTATGGTCCTCTGTAAAAATCTTCAAATTATATTTTTGTAGAAAATTTTTAACCTCTTCGTGACCTCTCTTCTGATATGTTTTTTCATAAAAAGTTTCAACAATATCTTTTAGTTCTTCTGGCAGGTTTTTCTCACTCCCATGTTCTTCTTTCAGGATTTTAATAGTTCTCTTTTCTTTTTCTTTCCTTAGTTTATAAGCCAACCATCTTGTTGGCTTATTGGCATTTTCAAAATAGTTTTGTTTTGCATATGTGCTTTGGGGGGAGGGCTATTTCTTGTGTCAGCTTTTCCCCTTGCTTAATAAAATTAGATGTTAGCTTATTCAAATCTTCAAAGAAGGATTGACAGGTGCAAACAGGAATAGTCTGATATAGAAAGATGATACGTGGCAATATGTTTATTTTAATAGATGCAATCCTTCTAATCAAAGATAGATGGAGACCTTTCCATCTTTCTAAATCTTTTTTAATTTCTTGGAGCAATTTCAGGTAATTATCCTTCATCAAAGAACTACACTTGGGAGTTAAATATATTCCCAAATACTTAACTCTTTTCTCCAACTGGAATCCTGTTAAGTTAATTAACTCCATTTTTTAGTAGAAGTCACATTCTTTGTTATAACCTTTGTCTTCTGATAATTTATTTTCATCCCAGCTATTTTCCCATACTCTTTAATATTATTCAGCAAATGTTCTATAGAATCTGTCAAATCACCATTTACAACTCGCTTTCTTTTTAGTATAGATAGCTTCAATTACTCATAAAACCAGTCACAAATTTCATTTCTTTCATCTGTTCAATAAGAAATTGCCAACTTTTTCAGCATCCAAGAATACTAGAGCCATCTGTTTCTCAGGATGGGCTTTGGAATATTCTAATGTATTTAAGACCATTCTAACATTGTTCCTTAATTGCTTTTTAGGCAAAAATCCTGTTTGGTCTTGATGTATAAATTCTGATAGAACTTTTTTCAATATCGTAGCTAAAATAATGCAAAAATTTTATAATCCCAATTAAGGAGAGAGACAGGTTGATAGTTCTTAATTTCTTTTGGGTCCATGTATCAGTGAGATGGTTGCTTCCAACCAGGATTCAGGGAGAACCCCCTTTTTTATAACTGCCATGATCATATTCTTGTATGGTAGAAGGATAGTATCTTCCAGTGCTTTATAATATTCTGCAGGTATCCCGTCTGGGCCTGGCGCTTTTTCCATATTTTGTTTTTGTATAGCTTCCGTAATCTCCATTATCATGATGGGGTCTTTAAGATATCTTATGTTCTCTTCAGATATTATAGGAAGATCCTGTTTTTGCAGATAGTGTTTTTGTTCTTCCCTTGATATTTCCACTTCCCTATATAACTGCTTGTAAAAAGATTGCACAATTTTATTTAGATCTTCCTTCTGTAACTTCTCTTTCTTATCACCATCATACAAGGAGTGGATCAATCTCTTTTCTCCTTTCTAAGTTTATAGGCTAACCATCACCCCAATTTATTTGCATGTTCAAAATAATTATGTTTAGCAAATTTAACATTTTAAGCCATTTCTTCCAATAGTAACAGATTGAACTGATGCTGAAAAACTTTAATTTTATATTTAAAATTTTCATTTGAAGGGTTTATTTTTAGATCCCTCTCATTTTTCTTCAATGCACCCTAAATATCTTAATAATGTTGCCTCTTTTCTCATCTTCATCTGGCCACAAAATTAATTGCCAATCCTCTAAAGTAAGCTTTACTTGCATCCCATACAATTCTCATTGATGTTTCCTTATTAATATTTTGCTGAAAATACAACTTCATTTCCTTTTTTACATACTCCAGAAATTGTACATTTTTCAACAGTTGAACATTTAATCTCCATCTAAATTTTCTTGGGGCATCCTTTATTTTCACCAATAAAGGGTTGTGATCTGGGTAGAACCTCAACATCTTTAATATCCTGTAAAAGGCTTGCTAAAATCCAACACATATCAATTCTAGAAAAGAAATTTTTTTAAAAAAACCAGTCTATAGAAATTCTCCAAAACCAGTGGCGTAGCAGAAACTAAGTACAGTTGGATCTTAACTAAGAAGACTAGGCACATAATCTTTCTTTATCTAGCACTTTTACCACTTTTGGTTTCTATCTATTTTGCTGCTAGGGGCAGGAACTCTGCCACCCATTCGGTGACTGAGGAGAATTTGTTGGCTAACAAAGGTTCTATCCGTTTATTTAATGTAAGATTGGGGGCTGGGAGAAGTGGTTTAATCAGGTGGCATCGGTGAAGAGTGAGCAACAGGCAATCTAATAGAATATGTTGTATAGAATCAGGTTCTTTGCCGCACCAGCACAATCTCTATTCATACGGGATACCCTTGTACCTGCCAAAAAACACAAATGAGGGGAATATATTGAACCTGGCCAATTAAATTTGAAAAATACTGAAACATACAGTATTGGGGAAGGGTAAGGCCCAGAAATCAAGGTGAACAGGTGCCCTTTGCTCCAAAGATTATTAATTGAGAATCAATATCTAATATTCTCCTTTAATCATTTGAAATATATATGATTCATTGGAGTTTGTCAGTGAGTCTAAGTCAATACCGAATGACTTGATTTTACCAAGTACTAACCTAAACCATTTGGGCATGAAAGGATCTGCGGGTAAGAGGGAAATCAGACTGTTGGGTGGAGAGTGAAAATAGAGATTAAGCCACTATTTGATTGTGGTGGTCCAAACTCTAGATTCTACTATGTGAAGGCCCAATTCAGCACACAGGGTGAAATGGCGCATGAGTTGGGGATGCTTAAAATATGACGTAGAAAAGACGTCTTGATTTTTTCGACATGGCATTGGTTAATCCTACAACAGGTTGAGCCACACCTGGCTTACAAAAAAGATTTGAAATGACTGCCTTGGTTCACTCAAGAAGCATAACCAGGTAATCATGCCTTAGGATGTAACTGTGTAGCTAGAACCTAAAATGTGCAAACAAATGACCAGAATACTCTGTCACACTGTACAAATCACACTTGAGACTACTGTCTTCTTATACAGTTCTTCTTACAACCATACATGATATATATGACAAATGGTTTTGCCACCATGCATAAATGACATCTGAGAAAATACTGTCCAGTGTACCCCGACGGTAGCATACGTTATCTTAAGACAGTTTTCTTTGCCTGCTAGACTTGATACCATTGAGTTGGGAATTTCCTAAGAGGCCTTAGACTCCACTGAATAAGAAATAGTATTTTGATGTGTGCATGGTCATTGCACCTACATTAACTCACTATACCTTTTGATGAAGGATTGTCTTCGAAATGGTCTTAAGATAATGTACGCTACCATAGGATATACTGGACAGTATTTTCTCTATGGACTGTTATTGTTCCTAGTAGGGCTTGTCCTTGTGGGCTATTTTGGATTGTACCACTTTAAGTATCATCAGTCTGTGGTTTATCTGACTGTATGATGTGCATTACATTCTTTTGAACATTCTTTTTAAATGCTGTATGTGTTTACATATTCAATATATTCCTATGAGTATTACTACTGTCTTAAAAACCTTTTGGGAGAGTTTCTACCTTTTCATTTCACAATTTATTCCATGCCTTGCTTAGTATGCAAATAGATTTAACTCATACAAAGTTAATTTGATTCCACTGAGGCTGTTATTGTTAAGAGGCTATTATTGTTTCATAAAAATATCTTATTTGTGAACTCATTTGTCTCTTATCTCCACTGTTCAATTAGCCTTCACATATTACCAGATAGCACCAAGATTTTTCAGCCATGCTGAATGTGTTCCTTTACTCCTAACCTTCTATGAGACAGACTCAGCATGGGTTCTGTAAGGGAAGATCTTGCCTCACTAACATGTTAGTGTTCTTTGAGGGGGTGAACAAACATGTGGACAAGGGGGACCCAATAGATATTGTTTACCTTGACTTCCAGAAAGCTTTTTATAAAGCTCCTCATCAAAGGCTTCTAAGTATCACAGGATAAAAGGACAGGATAAAAGGACAAAAATGGTTCAAAAACTGGCTAATTAATAGGAAACAGAGAGTGAGTATAAATGGGAAATTTTCTCAGTGGAGGGTGGTAAGCAGTAAGGTACTGCAGGGATCAGTACTTGGTCCGATGCTTTTTAACTTGTTCATTAATGATTTGGAGTTGGGAGTAAGCAGTGAAGTGGCTAAATTTGTGGATAATACAAAGTTGTTCAGGGTGGTGAAAACCAGTGAGGATTATGAGGCACTCCAAAGGGATCTGTCGAGGATGGGTGAGTGGGCATCAACATGGCAAATGAGATTCAGTGAGCCCAAGTGCAAGGTGATGCACATTGGAGCAAAAAATCCTAACTATAAATACATGTTGAAGGGGTACAAACTGGCAGAGACAGACCAAGAGACAGATCTTGGAGTCATAGTAGTTAACTCAATGAAATTGTCGAGACAGTTTGCGACTGCAGTAAAAAAGGCCAATGCTATGCTAGGAATTATTAGGAAGGGAATTGAAAACAGATCAGCCAATATCATAATGACCCTGTATAAATCAATGGTGCGATTTCATTTGGAATACTTCAAGAAGGAATTAGATAAGCATATGGAGCAGAGGTCCATCGGTGGCTATTAGCCACAAGGTATAGATAGGGACTCTGGGAAGTGATGCTCTGTATTCTTGGTGCTGGGAGGGCAACAGTGAGAGGGCTTCTAGTGTCCTGGCCCCACTGCTGGTCCTCCTGATGGTGCCTGGTATTTTTGGCCACTGTTTGACAGAGTGTTGGACTGGATGGGCCAATGGCCTGATCCAACATTGGCTTCTCTTATGTTCTTATGTTCTTAAACTACATCTGTAACTGCCTTCATTTGTATTTGATGTATGGAAGGATTTCCTAATAGTTTTAGAGCATTGGTGCAGAAGCTCTCTATAACATGCTGTCAGTCACACCAATATATAGTATTTTTAAAAATAGCATACCTTAGAACTCATAAGTCAGCTCCAAATAAGCAATAGAGCCATTAACAGAAGGCTTTAGAAAAAATGTGCAAACATTTCTTGAATAAAAAGGGCTTCCTCAAACATTTAAAATTTGTTCTTCATCATAATGACAGTTCTTAATTTTTAGTACAAAACTTATTTTCATTTGGGTGGGTGTTATTGTTTCAATAGAGATGCAACCAGTACTAATATTTTAACACAAAAGAAAAAAAAACATTTTCCCCTCTCTTTGTGTACTTTGGTGGGCAACTTTTGGCGTGCATTCTCCCTCTGATGCTAACTTTAAAAAAAGCTTGGATTCCTTCAATTTTTCTGGGTGAAGCAACCTTCATCCCACCGACCATTTTTAGAACCAGACATTCAATGGCACGGCGACCCCAGGGAGCAGCTCTTCACTGCTTCCCCAATAGTTTTTGATGCTGTGTGTGTGAATGCTTGTGACATATAGAGGGAAGACTTTGATGTTGCTAATATGAAATGCCTACAGTGTTGCTGACAGTAGAAGCTTTATTCTTTTTAGCCAAATAATAAACTGTGAAAGACACAAGAAAATAGATGCAAACATTTTCTCACTCTAATCGCCAAGCTATTTTCATATTCCATCTACAATTCTGCATTAGCATATCAGGTAAAACAAGCTTTCAAAACCAGCCTTTTCAAAAAACTTGGAAGAGATTCTACGATTGGTATAATGTAAATGCAATTGATAAATGTCCCGAGGACGGGACTCTGAACCCCCCCCCCACAGCAGGACCCATGTCTCCACGGAGCCGGGGTGACAGACCACGGCTCCCCGAGTACTCACCAGGGTGAGAGGCTGCACCACTGGGTCTGAGGGGTGTGTGGGATGGGCCGAGATGCCACCCTCATCGCCCCCCCCCCACGAGGAGGGCCCGGGTCGGCGGGGCCGAAGAGGACACCACCGCGGCAGGCAGAAACCGGGGGAGAGAAGACGGCCGCGGGATGGGAGGCAACACACCAGTCCCCGACTTTGGACGGGTGCCCGGGCAGGCAGGAGGGAGGACACAACAGGGAGGGAAGGAGCCAGCCGCGCCGGGCCTGCGGCATGGCACAAGGGCATGCCCACACCACCAAGCGCAATGACCCCGAGCAGACAGGAGGGGAAGAGAAGGAGCCACACCCTGGGAGCTGCATCATCAGCTTTGTATGGGGGCAGGGCCTAGGGGGGCAGTCAGCTCCGGGGGGAGCAGGGCACGCTGGGAACCAGGAGGAAAGGATATAAGGGAGAAAGAGGAGACGGCCGGGGATGACTCCTGGTTAGGGAGCAGAGCCAGAGAGAGAGAGAGCTCCAACCAGCAGGGACGGGTCGGTGGGGATGGTGGCATAACCTCCCCCCCTCTCCCAGGTGTCTGGGGCCTAAACTCCTGGGGCAAGAAGGGAGGGGCGAGACAAAGTGGCTGAGTCGGGCCTTATTGGAAGCTCGAGCGACGAAGAAAGTGAAGGGTCGTCCTCAAGCTCCTGTGACAATAAATAAATGTAGTAATTTGAGAACGCAGAAAAGATAAGCTTAGTGGAGTAAAATAGATAATGAATTTAGAAATCTAACAAGCAGAAGAAATGAAAAAGTCTCTTATTAGATGTTAGATGTTGTGTGTGGGGTAGATGGGGGTTGTTTGTATGTATGTTTGTATGTCTGTAGTATATAATGGAAAAAATAATAAAAGTGTACCCTCGGGTACTTATAAAAAAAAACCAGCCTGGAAATGTTAGCTGTTCTTGTCATTACCCTACAAGTTAGGGAAGAAGCTCTCTCTGGCTGCCGTTGTCTCTGTAAATATACTTCACTTGCTCTTGCGATTTGAAAAACCCAGGGGCTTATATTATTTAAGGGTTAAGCTTAAAAAATGAATACAGCTGTCAAATTTTCATGCAGTGCCATGTGTACGCATAATACTTCCGTCTTGAGTTGGAAGGTGTTATCACAGTTGTCTTGAAAAAAAATGGATGGATGGATGAGGATAGAAATGCTGGACATGAGGGCAACCAAAGAAATTGACACAGTGGACTGAAAAAGTTTTCTAGACTCTTAACAGAACACTTAATTAGGGAATAAGAGTAAAGAGAAGACAGTGATTCTTAGTTACGAAATGACAGATACAGGAGCCAGCTCGATTGGAATTTACTTTCTGCTCACTACCTCCCTCATTGAAGTCTCAGTCTACTTTATACTCTCACCAGGAATTCATTGATACTTTGATTATTGAATGCAAGAGAAAGACATGAAAATTCTATAGTAACCAGCAAGCATATGCAGACACATACAAAAATACAGACACCTCCTTATGGAAGTATAACCAATAAACGTGTGATCGTTATTCTTGAATGTATACAAATGGCAGTTGTGCCAGTGAAACCAACTGAATATAGCAAATGGCCACTGTAAAGTCTGCCTTGCAGAACTTTTTTTAATAGGCCATGTCCTAAAATATAAGAGCCTCTTATACTGTATTTACAGATAACTATAAGGAACTCTTTAAATGAAAAAGTTTAACCAGAGCCACAATTTTCTTGTGAATGCTAGTACAACAGTTCAGTGTTTGCAATATTTCTCCTATTATGTGCAGTCAGCTAACCAAAACATTCAGTTTTAAGGAGATGGGCATCAGAGAGAGAGAGTGGTACAAAGACAACAACCGCCATTCCTTGGCAAGAAAGCATTCCCTAATTGCCCTATTCTCCCCTAAGGTTGGCTTGTGATTGGACCATCTTCCATCATCAAGAGCCAGCAGTAGCACCAGATAAGTAACCATAAATGGAATATTTTTGCTGTGCCAAAGTGGGGTACCTGTAACCCTGATCCCAAATCTCCCAGGAGCATGGCATGAAATTATAAGTTTGTGCTTTCATTCTGTGACTCAAAAAACATTTAACTGAATATTCAAGCTAACATTGTCAAGGGGATTTTCTTTGTCTTTCAGAGTCAGGTGCCAGTCTCAGTAACTGAAATGGAACCTTGCTACAGATGTTCCCTGTGGATAGCCATTTCATGCCACTTTGTCTATTTCATACCTGCCAACATTAAACTGAAGAATATAAAGACATGCTTGTAACATCTCAATTCTTGTACTAAGAACCAATGCCTGAGTTCTCCTCCCTTAATTCCCATCATTACACGTTTCTGAAGACCTTATGCCTCACCTGCTTGAGGCTGTATCTGAAATACTTTGCCCTGCACTGATTTGAAATCCAAAAGTGTACCTGTTCTTTTGGTTCAAGGTACATTTAAAATATGTACCCCACAATCAATCCTGCTTAATTATTGGGGAAAGGATACTTTTACCTGTACAAAGAAGGAATTGATTTCCTTAATGTTGATTGCGGCTAAGACCCTGTTGGCTCAAGTTTGGAAGACGGAAAAGATACCTTCCATTAAATAATGGTTTGCTAAATTGTAGGACTTGGTAGTAATGGATAAGCTTGCATCTCAATTATTGGGGGCAGAAATGCCAGCAAAAAAAATCAAATTTTGTTGAAAAATGGTTTGTGTTTTTCGACTATGCGTCCAAGGTGAATAATATGATGACTGAGCTTCCTACTAAATATGTTGATTTTGTTTTTTTATTAAGGAAGGTTCTAAGTTGATTGTTAGTTTCTGTTTGTTGTTAAAGATGTTTTTCAAAAATAAAAGATAACGTTATAAAAAAAAATATGTGCCCCACAATCATTAACATACCTTCTCAGCACCATCTGTGTGTGAAATGACAGATGGGCCCCTGTCTTGGACTTGGTGTTTGTGCCCAGTGCATTTACATGGATATATGCCAGAGAAAAGGAATATCCATTCCCCACTTAGAGATTCAGCTTTGAGCAACCCTGGAGAGGCACCTGAACAAAACTTGGCTCACCCTAGCCTCTTCTCTACCTGAAGCATTATTAAAACAGCTGCTGTTACCAGGGTAGAGGGTGCTTTCAAGTCAGGGCTGAGGAAGATCAGCTGTCCAGTTCCTCTCTCCCATCCTTGGAGGACTATCAGACCTTCTCTCTGTAAAAAAGAACTGAGACCTGTCCTGCCTGATAGCCTAACTGCATAATACATTGTTCCTGGGTTCATCTCCTGGGAGTTCCCAGGTGAAACTTGATTCCTAAGCACACTGAGGATCAATTGAGATTGAGACTATGGCAAGTGGAAAGAAGGGACTTAAGCCTTCCCTTTGCACTATTTTCCCAATTTGCAGTGGCCCTGAGGAACTGCTGTTTGCCCTTTGGAACATTCATTATGGAACAATGTTGTGTAGTGGTTAGAGTGGCAGAATAGGACCTGAAAGACTATCCACTCTGCCATTGAATGTAGACATGTGATTAGGGTTACCAGCACTCAATTGGGAAATTCCTGGAGATTTGGGAGTGGAGCCTGGGTAAGGAGAGGTTTGGGGAGGGAAGAGATTTCAGTGTTGCATAATACCATAGAATCCACCTTCCAGAGCAGTCTAGAGAACAGCTGTAATTACTAGGAAACTCCAGGCACCACCTGGAGATTGACAGACCTACATGTGACCATCAGTCACTCAGCATAATCTATCTCACAGGGATGTTATTAAGGAGGGTAAAATGGAGGAAGGACCCCAAAGGGTATAAATAATTATGCATCTAATGAAGCAGGGTATAAATATTTATACATCTAATTCCAAATCAATAGATCCATAAAACAGAGACAAATGGGGGGAATTGCTCTACAAACCTGGGGAAAGTCCCAGGTTTGCTGGGGGATACACAAACACACACAAAGGATCAGATAAAGAGAGGTTGGCTGGTGGGTGGGAAGAACAGAAGGAGGCAGGAAAAGGAAAGAAGCTATGGTGCGAGAGAAATAATAAAATCATAGAGTTGGAAGGGGCCATACAGACCATCTCGTCCAACCCCCTGCCCAATGCAGGACCAGCCTAAAGCATCTCTGACAAATATTCACCCAGCCGCTTCTTGAAAGCTGTCAGTGAACGGGAGCTAACCACCTCTCTAGGCAGCTGATTTCACCTTTGAACCACTCTGACCATGAAAAAGTTTTTCCTACCTTTCTGCATGTAATTTAAACCCATTGCTTCGGGTCCTATCCTCTGCTGCCAACTGGAACAGCTCCTTGCCATCCTCCAAATGACAGCCTTTCATGCCCCCCCTCAATCTCCTCTACTCCAAATTAAACATTCCCAAGACCCTTACCCTTTCCTCGTAGGGCTCAGTCTCCAGACCCCTGACCATCCTCGTTGCTCTCTTCTGCACCCTCTTGATTTTGTCCACATCCTTTTTGAAATGAGGCCTACAGAACTGCACACAGTACAGAAAGGTATGGCCTGACCAAGGCAGTATATAGAGGGGCTATGACCTCCTGCGATTTCGATGCTATGGCTCTTTTAATACAACCCAAGACTGAATTTGCCTTTTTTGCCACCACATCACACTGACTTCTCATATTTAGTTTGCAGTTCACTCTTACCCCAAGATCTCTTTTGCATACACTACTCCCCAGAAACGTATCTCCCATCCGGTATTTGTGCTTGACATTTTTGTGGCCCAGATGTAATACTGTGTATTCATCTTTGTTGAATTGCATCCTGTTTGCAACTGCTCATTTCTCCAGAGTATTCAGGTCTTGTTGAATTTTAATTCTATGTTCTTGGGTGTTTGCTACTCCTCCCAATTTGGTATCATCAGCAAATTTAATGAGTAGCCCTTCTACCCCTTCATCCAGATCATTGATAAAAATATTGAAAAGTGCCGGGCCCCAAACCGAGCCCTGCGGCACCCCACTGGACACCTCCCTCCAATCTGTTGAAATGCCATCTTTGGGTGCGGTCCTCTAACCAGTTCCCTATTCACCGAATTGTCCTATAGTCCAGTCCACAGTCTTCCAGGTTGCCCATCAGAATGTCATAGGGAACCTTATCAAAAGCTTTACTGAAATCCAGGTAAATCACATCAACAGAGTTCCCACAATCCAGTAAGCTCGTCACACGATCAAAGAAGGAAACCAGGTTG
>NW_015163174.1:135653-140484 GCF_001447785.1 Gekko japonicus | reverse complement strand
TATCATAGCCCTCTGTTTGCAAGATAATCTCAAACTCTTATTACCCATACTACGGGCATTGGTATATAGGCACTTGTAGCCTTGTACCTTTGTTTGACCTGTTCTATCCAGGTGGGCCCCCACTGTTTTCTCTTCTTCATTGAAGTCCCCATGTTGATTGTCCCCTTCTCCTTGTGGCTTCAATTTAAAGCTCTAAGCTCTCCAGGTTCTTTCCAAGCGTTTTCTTCCCTGACCTTGAGAGGTGAAGCCCATCATGTGCTAGAAGGCCTTCTCTAAGAAAACTTATCCTGTGGTCCCAGAACCCAAAGCGCTCCTGCTGGCACCACCATCTCAGCCAATGATTCACCTTGAGTATGGTCTGTTCTCTTCACCCTCCTCTTCCTTTGACTGGAAAGATAGAAGAGAATACCACCTGTGCCCCCAATGCCTTCAACTGCCTTCCAATAGCTTCATAAAAAGGTAAAGGTTCCCTTGCTCGAAAGCCAGTCGAATCCGACTCTAGGGTTGCGGTGCTCATCTCCGTTTCAAAGCCGAAGAGCCAGCGCTGTTCGAAGATGTTTCCGTGGTCATGTGGCCGGCATGACTAAACACCAAGGCACACGGAACGCTGTTACCTTCCCACTGAAGTGGTACCTATTTATCTACTTGCAGTTTCTTGCTTTCGAACTGCTAGGTTGGCAGGAGCTGGAACTAGAGATGGGAGCTCACTTCATCATGTGGCACCCAGGTCTCGAACTGCTGAACTACTGACCTTCCACAGCCTGCAGTTCAGCGTCTTAACCACTTGAGTCCTCTTTAATTTTCATGATGGTATTCATGGCCTACATCAACCAGCACAAACGGGTACTGATCAGTAGGTCTTATCAGTTTTGGCAGTCAGTCTGTAATATCCTGAATTCTGGCCCCAGGCAAGAAACACATCTCTTGGAGTAGGGGATATGGCCTGGACACATTACGTTCCATACCCCTGAGCAGAGAGTCCCCACCGACCACCACTTTCCATTTCCTTCCACTTCCATGCAGCTCCACTTCCATGCACTTCACTCCCTTTTTCAGGTCTTTGTGGCTCTCCTTCCACTCTCATCTCCATCACCCTCTCAAGAACCTCAAAACGATTCTTGAGCTTCAGTGGACCAGAGCGTCATCTTAGTCAGTGTCTTCGGGTTTGTACTGTAGAACTGAGAGGAGGCTCAGAAGGGAGAATGACTCTTCCTTCTTCTCCTTGACTTTCTTCTTCATGTTCTTGTAGAGTTCCCAAGCTCTTGCCAATAAAATCCTCCCCTTCCTTGATTTCCTGAAGAGTGGCAATCCTCTCCTGTAGGCTCTGAATGTTCTCTTCCAAAAGCCTGACCAGCTTACACTTCTGACAAATGAAGTCTGTCTTCTCTTCCGGGAGGAAAACAAACATGGCACACTCCATGCAGGTGACTGGAAAGGAGCCTTCAGTCAACATCATTGCCATTCAAGTATATTCCAAGAGTACTACGAGCAGAGTTTCGGGCCCCTCAGGCAGATCCTCAGGGAGTACAGGAGAAAATGAGATGCTCCCAACAAATCCTTGCCGGTCCCCCACTTATAAATAAATAAAAATACATGTTAATTTCCAGTGTATGTCTGCTTCACAGGACCCACATATGACCTTGTACTATCAAGAGCCAAATAAGGTAATAGTAACACTGTGTATCTCTAGGTGTTCAGCCATGTTGGTCTGAAGCAGTAGAACAAATTTAGAGTCCAATGGCACCAGTTTGGTGTAGTGGTTAAGTGTGTGGACTCTAATTTGAGAGAACTGGGTTTGATTCCCCACTCCTCCTCTTGCAGCTGCTGGATGACCTTGGGCAAGCCATAGTTCTGTCAGCTGTTCTTGAAAAAGAGCAATTTGTGTCAGAGTTCTCTCAGCCCCACTTACCTCACAGGGTGTCTGTTGTGGGGAATGGAAGGGAAAGGAGTTTGTAAGCTGCTCTGAGACTCCAAGTGAAGGGTGGGGTATAAATCCAATCTCCTCCTCCTCCTCCTCCTCCTCCTCCTCTTCTTCTTCTTTTCTTTAAAACAACAAAGGTTTATTCAAGGTATGAGCTTCAAAGCTCATACCTTGAATAAACTTTTGTCAGTCTTAAAAGTGCCACTGGACTCCAAATTTGTTCTACTGTGTATCTCTGTTTTAAATTGTAATTTATGGATTAAAATCTGGCAGCTGCTATGAATCCTGTGATGCACAAAAAAGCAGGGTAAAGATATTTAAATAAATAAATAAATAAATGACAATATGACAAGGCAAAATAGGGATATGGACTGACTAGGAACAGGTACTTTCTATGGGAAACAGGGGCTACTGGAACATATCACTTATCATACAAGTAACGCAGAATGTAAAAACCCCCAACAAATCTAGCCTAATTGAAATAATGTGACCATAGAATGTTATATAATGCTAAGAATTTCCTAGCAGGCCATTAAACACTGAAATGCCATTAATGAGGCATCGATTTGCGTCTTCTTTCATTTATATGGAACATGCCCATGTGAATACTCTAGGACTCATTTGAGAATCCAGAAAAGGCAATGTTTCCACTCCTGTCTGCAAAGAGCAGTACCTGGTTTTGTGAAGTGTCTAAAAATAATAATAATACAAGCCTTGAAGAACTCATTTCGAAAAGCAGCATGAAGTCTTGCTCTCCTATTGCAACTATTTGAAGTGGCTCCTAGAAAAAGTATTCAGACTTATCTTTTCCTTACATGCTGCTGAACACAAAAAGCATCCCCACATAAAACTTCCACATTTATGATGCATGTTTTAGTCCACAATTAAAGTGTGCGGGCAGCCCATTATTTGAACAAAACAGCACAATGTGAAAAGGGATGTTAGTTTGATTTCCTTATAAACAAGAGGCCTCTGTCCCTACAGGTTCTTATCACCCCAGTGGGTACATGACTGTCAGTAGGAAGATGTGGACTCTAAAGTGTCACTGATGTGAATTAAACTGTTTCTAGAAAGGCACTGCTGCATAATATCATCTATATATTATCATCTACATATCTATTTCTCAAGATTTCGATATCTGTGGATAGCTAAATCAACAAATTGGGGGCACACTTACCCAAAACAGATGTTTCTGCAAACCTGGCCTGCTGGTGTTGAAGCCCGGGGGCTGTGCTGGGCCCACCAGTGGCAAAAGCTGGGAACTGTGCTGGGCCCAGTGGTGGTGCAGCCCAGGAGCAGTGGTAGGACCACCAGCAGCACAGCCCAGGAGCCACAGTGGGTCTGGTAGTGGCACAGTCTGGGAACTGTGCTGAGCTCAGTGGCAGCAGCCCAGGAGCCATGCTGGACCCACCAAGAAAGGGGGGATGGGATTCCCCCCCATGAGTCTCATGGGTCCATATTTGCATATTCTAATAGTGATGTCAGACAAATCTAAGGGTACTTAAATCCAGTGAATGGAACTGTGAACGGGCAAGACAGATATTTCTAAAAACCTGAAAGGGGCCCCTGGTTTGCAGAAAACTCTGAATTCTTAAGAAAAAAAATTTGGGGATTAAAAAAATAATAACAAAAGGAGTGCCTGTAGCTTTAAAAAACAGAAGTCCTCAGTGGCTGTGGCTAGGCAACCACAATTATTCAGACTGGGTTACTGTGAGTAAAAACAGGCAGAGGGAGAGGGCAGTATCCTTTCCAGGGCTGTGGTGGTCATTGAGGAAGGACTTATCGAGGCTAGGCCTGGCTAGGGTTCCCAGCTCCAAGCTGGAAAATCCATGGAGATTGTGTGGTGGATTCTGAAGAGGGCAGGGTTGGGGGACAGGAGGGAGCTCAGCAGGACATAATGCCATAGAGTCCACTCTCCAAAGCAGCCATTTTCTCCAGGAAGACAGATCTCTATCATCTGGAGACAAGTTGTAATTCAAAAAAAATCTCCAAGCTCCACCTGAAGGCTGGCATCCTATGCTTGGTAGCAACCTCTGGGTCACTTCATACCATCTCATTTTCATGACTGAGATAGACCTAGCTGCTTGCTACTTGTTCAATATCAGCCACCCTATGAAAGCCTGTGTGGTGTGGCAGTTAAAGATTCAGAGTAGAGCCTGGCAGGCCCTGGTTCAAATTTCCCTATTGTCGTGGAAGTTCACTGGGTAGTTTTGGACCAGTCACATACTTTCAGTCTAACCTACTTTGCAGGGTTTTTGTGAGGATAAAATGGAGGATAGGAGAATAATGTAAGCTGCTTTGGTCCCTCCTATGGAAAAAGATGGGGTATAAATGAAGTAAATAAACAATATATATAGTTGAAGATAGGAGCAGGCAGGGGTCATTTGGGGGGACGCGGGGGGACGCCATCCCCCCGGGTGAGGTGCGGGAGGGCGGGGCCTGGAGCTCCCTGCTGGTGCCTGCTGGAGGTCACCGCCGGCTGTGGGGAGGACACACTTCCGGTGATGTCAGGGGGTGTGGCATATGCTAATGAGTTATGCTAATGAGTCCCCCTAGCTCTTTTTCTACGAAATGACCCCTGGAGAAGGTGAAAGGTAGGTTAGTGAGTGGCTGAGAAGGATAGCATGAGGCAGGGAAATGGGAGATAATATGAGGGTTGCTGGGGGGGAAGAGGAAATAATGTGGGGGGAATACAGGGAAAATGAGGTGATCTCCCCACAAGTCTTTGAGGGTTCTCTACCACTAAAGTTGGCTTAACCCAGTGACCACCACCACACAACTGTACCATAGTTTTCCTAGACTGAGCCTGCTGGTGGGGGGGGAGAGCTGATGATAGAGTTTGTAGGTTGGCTGTTGAGTGAGAAGGAGAGAAGGAAGCAGGGAAAGGGAAGAGGCTATGGTGCCTTTCAG
>NW_015163174.1:122055-135634 GCF_001447785.1 Gekko japonicus | reverse complement strand
TGAGAAAGAGGGAAATGAGATGCAGCCTGCAAATCATTGCAGATTCCTGCTTGTGTAACAGCATCTTTCAAACTGAAGACTGAATCAGATGTATGTCATACATATGAAAAAGCATGGATGAACCACTGTGCATCATAAAAACACTTGAAACAAAAGGCTGCAAACATAAGGGTAAACTTAATGCATGTTAGCCAATCTATGGCTGTGGTCACATGTGCAGTTTGTGGTGCTATAGTAGTATTACGTGAGTGGAATAAATGGACCCCTCCAGATGAGAACATCTGCCTCCCGCAGCACAGTCATTGGTAGTGGAATAAACAGATACTGGGAAAAGTCCAGTATTAACAGGTTGTTCAGGGTTCCCTCCTGGTTTTCCAGTGTCTGTAGCAAAAGGAACCCAGAAGGGACATCTGAACTTACAGATCTGTTTCTGCCACTGTGGTATTTTTTGTTGTTGTTGCTGCCCATATGTGCATATGCACATAAGCGCATATACACATCCCGCTTGCATTTAAATAAAACTCACCCTTATGGCTCATCCTGTGGTTGAAGTACAACACTAATGTGATTGCCCCCCCCCCATGGGGCGGCCATGCAGGTAACCCACCACAGGGTGTGTGGTCTGGATGAAATCTTTTGCTACACTTTGAACCGGTACAGTTTGAGGTGCCACCATACTGTGCCAAGCCACCAGTGTGATCGCAGCCTCTATGTTGAACCATTAATTGCCACCCTATCCCCTTCTGCCCTATGTGGCCAGGGACCTGCATATCTCAGGGACCATCTCCCCCTGTATGTACCCTGCAGAGCCTTGCACTCAACTCATCAACATCTTCTGGTTGTCCCTGGACCAAAGGACATTCAGCAAACCTCAACTAGGACCAGAGCCTTTTCTATGTTGTTCAAAGGCCCCGTCCATACGGCAGGGGAAAGACGGGGCAAAGCGCGGCTTTTAAAAGCCGCGCCAAAGAAAACACGCCCCGGCGGGATCCCACGGATCCCGGTTGCCGCGCTCCATTGCTCCCCGGCATGATCAGATGCCAGGGAGGATGAGACGCTCGGAGGCGGAGGCTGCTGTACTGCGCATGCTCGAGCATGTGCAGTACGGCAGGGGGGCCAGGGATGTGACGGCGGCAAGACGCGCCGCCGATCCCACAGCAGGGATGACGCACACCATCAGGATGAACCACCGAAGGTAGCTGGTTCATCTTTGATGCGCTTCATCCCGGGAAGGGCCAGATGGGAGGCGGGAGCGCGACGCCAGCCAGATGTTGGCATGGGATCGCGCCCGTTTGCTCCGCTTCCAATCTGGCCTGCTCCTGGCCCAAACTGCCTCGTGTGAATGGGGCCAAAGATAAAGGCTGTAACTGGGCCAATCCAGGACCTAAAATGTACCAAATTAACCCCCACTCTCGACAGCCACATATTTCTCTGAGTCTGCCATGGATTGGTAGGATATCACGGTAGACGGAGCAGCAATGCCTTGTGGCTAGTACATCTCAATGCAAGGAATAAGTATACCTCATGCTGTAAAAACTTTCTATGTGGAAGCAATCAGAAGAGAAATCACACGATGTATTATCATTTCCAACTGTGGGGGGGGATGCTGGTCTATGTAAATAAAACTCTCTATATGTACAAACATAGACTTTCAGACGTGGAAGTCTATCTCAGCAGAGTTCCCCTTGCAACATTGCTTATTTGTACTGATTTTTATTAATAAGGTGAATATCCAAATATGAGATTCCCACACAGGCAACTTAAAGTGGAAGAGTTTCTGGAAGGCCATACATTTTTCCTGACTGTACTGAATAGTTGTGAGAGACACAAATATAAATAAATTCTCCCTATCATATCTAAAGTAGGGACAGGCCTGCCCTTAAAAAAACCCAAAACAAAACAGTGTGTGTATAAGGGAGTTTAAACCTCTCTCTTTACTTTACTTCACTGCACTCCTTGCTTTTTTCTTCCAGCCTGGATCATTTCTGGTACCAGAACTGGATTGGGAAGAAAACATTTAAAGGGATAAAAGGCAGTAAAGAAGAAGAGGAAGAGACAGGGTTGAGTAATTCTTACCTGCACACTGTAATGGTTAAAATAGAATGCCCTTCATTCCTAATATGAGAGTGTGCAAATGATACATGAGGGTATCCATCCATTTTGGCACTGATCCAATGATCATATAATTCTTCATTGAGACTCCTCCCAGATGTTGAGCCCACATCTTTCTGTGTCCCAAATTTCTGGTTATGAATAAATTGTCTATTATTTAAAACTTAGAGACTTTCAATGCCAATTTATTTTATGATTCAGGCATCTTTTGTATGGTCAAATCTAGCTTGTGACAACTTGACTTAGGCCTGACATAGCCACGGCTATCTATTTTATAATTTCTTTTGGATTGTATTATTGGGAAATGCTTCTAATATTGTATGCCAATAAAAGGTATTTGAATTGAATTGACTTTCAGAACTTTCCCTTTCAAGGATCCTACAGGATGATAAATTGCTGACATGAGTACACATGGAAATGTAAACGAGATGGCTAATAAATCACCTAAAAGCACTAAGCAGATATTACACAGAAATCTCTACCCAGCTAGCTGTGCCTAAAGCTCAGTCAGGACACAGAGTGTACTACATGTGGTGCATGAAAATGTTAAGAACTAGATTAAAACCCACAGGTCTTTAGACAAAGACAAAATGTTCCTGCTCGACTTCTACCAATGTCAATGAAAGATCCCTGTCAAACCAGACCTATTCCAGTGAAGTACTGGAGTTTGGTTCTTCTAAAGACAACAATGAACTAGCAGCCCAATGACCGACAATAATAAATTATGCTTCTCTTCAATATAAGAGAACTGTGGCCTTCAAAAATTCACTGAGGAAGGAGGGACACCTGGCAAAGGGAGAAAATGTCCCTTGTACCTATTCTTTCCCCAGCTTATTCCTTTAACAAGCCTGTCCTTTTTAATTTCTGTTCTTTGTCCATCATCTTCAGACCTCCATTTTTTATCCTTCCTCCAAACCCTCACATACAGAGGGTCCATCTACACATTACAAAGTCCTCAGAGGGGAGGAGCTGTGGCTCAGTGGAAGATCTTCTGCTTTGCATGCAGAAGGTCCTCATTTCAACCCCTGGCATCTCCATTTACTGTCACCAAGGAAAGGTTTGGAGATTCTGGCCGATTTCCCACAAGCACTGCTCCACGCTCGCTCTTCCCTTTTGCCCCGATGGTACTGTCAATTTCACACAAGCTGCTGTGCGGCTGCATTTTGCCCCACAGCTTAACGCGATTTCCCCTATGTCTACTCAATCCTCAAAAATCAGGATTGAGTAGACGTGGGGAAAATCATGCAAAGCTGCGGGGCAAAATGCCGCCGCACAGCAGCTTGTGTGAAATTGACACATACCATCAGGGCAAAAGGGAAGAGCGAGCATGGAGCAGCGCTTGTGGGAAATTGGTCTCTGTTTTACAGCAAACATACATTACCTCACCCACCCACATGCCCCTTGAGTCTGCATCTGCCTGTGGATACAAAGCATTACAAATAGATAGAATAAGAATAAAGTTTGAGTCCAGTGGCACCTTTAAGATCAACAAAGTTTTATTCTAGGTATATGTTTTCATGTGCATGCACACTTCTTCAGAATAGATAGGATATTTCTAAAAGCACAGGGCCTAAAAGCTTGTAATGAAAGTGTCACCTTGTTTATCTGAATTGCCTTGAAAAGCATTAATATTGAGAGCCAGTGTGGTGGAGTGGTTTAGAGTGCTGAACCCATGTTTGAATTCCCACTCTGCCATGGAAGCTTGCTGAGTGACTTTGGGCCAGTGACACTCTCTCAGCCTAACCTCTCTCATCTGGGTTTTATGGGGATAAAATGGAAGAGAGGAAACTGATATAAGCCACCTTTGGCTTCCATTGGGGAGAAAGCTGAGGTATAAATGAAGCAAATAAATAATAATAATACTGAAAGGGTAGCCTTGTTTATCGAAATAGCCCTGGAATGCAATAACAAATATAACTAATATATCACAGATCTGGATATAAAGGCAGAGTTAGTTAAACAGGAATATACTTGTATGGATTAAACATACATACTGAGATCTGGGTAACACAGCATGGACTGAAATCATGAGAGAGAGAGAGAGAGAGAGAGAGAGAGAGAGAGAGAGAGAGAGAGTGAGAGAGCTGCTCTTCACTACCTGAAAGAGTCTCAGAGTGGTGTACAATCTCCTTTTCACTACCTGAAGGAGTCTCAGAGTGGTTTACAATCTCCTTTCCCTTTCCCTCCCCACAACAGACATCCTGTGAGGTAGTTGGGGCTGAGAGAGCTCTTTTCAGAACTGCTCTTGAGAGAACAGCTCTGAAAGAACTTATGACTGATCCATGGTCACACCAGCAGCTGCATGTGGAGGAGTGGGGAATCAAATTTGGTTCCCCCAGATTAGAGTCCACACTCCTAACCACTACACCAAATTGTAATGTTCACTGGCATGGACGGCCTTTTAAAAAGAATATGGGATAATGATTTATAATATCCATGGCATAAAGATTTGTAATAGTAGCTGAGAATGGACCCATGATGTTCTATACAGCTTTGGTTACCAGATACTGGAGTCTGACTATCTTCTTCAGGACCTGCTGGTGGATTTACCTTGGTAGACACTACCAAAAAGGAGAGTGCTAGACAATATGTCACATCAATACTGTTTTTATGTTATTAAATGTACCCTATAACATCCACACAGGTCTTTTGAAGTTCTAGCAGCTGACTATCTACTTCCTGTCTGTCAGAATAGTGAAAGTCTGTCAGAATAGTGAAAGGATTTCCACAGTGCTGGATGGAATGTACATATTATAGGTGTGTTTATTTATTGAACGTATATCTTGCCACAAGCACATTGGGCCCTTGGTAATGCAATACTGGCATTTATTTTTTACAAAATACACCACGGGGGGGGATTTGTGGAATAATGGTATCAGCTTTTTTGCTGTATATAGTTTGAGTAATTGTACCATTCATTTAATGACAGTTTGAGGAAAGCTGTTTGCATACTCTGTCTTTACTCGTCAGTGTGCTATGGGTATCTAATACCCAAGTTAATATTTTGCCCCAATTTAATATTCATCAGTTAAGTATTTATATATCCATGAGAGCAGGATCAACATATAAAACCCTGATTTTTGAATGCATTTTTGGAAAGCAAGTGTCACTGGAGTTAGCAAAACCTACTAATAAAAAGATTAAAAAATAAATAAAAGTGAGTTAAACTTATCATTTATAATTTAATCTATTTATTATCTAGTTTATTATCATTTATTTATATCTAGGTTATATATTATCCACTCTTCTACATTTAACAGATATGACCATGCTGAGCTATGCTTTTGTAACTTCTAGGCTGGATTGCACTAATGCCCTCCACATGGCACTGTCCTTGAGGACAATCTGGAACCTATAATTGGTGTGAAAGCCATCCATCCACCTGTTGGCAGAAGCTGGGTATTCAGTATTTAGTATACATCAGTATTCAGTCAATACGAAAACTGTTTCATTGATTTCCAGTGTACTCCTGGGTTTTTAGCCTTAAGAGTGTAAAAGGCTAGGCCAGGGCCAAGGATTGTTGTTCAAGGACTGCAGGACTCAAAATTACAGAACTCTAAGGTGTGACTCCTCACACACCACTCTGGTAGCTGCCACCAGCCTTTTGGACTATCCCAGCAATTAGAAGTCAAAAGGCAAGCTTTCGACCTTCCCAGGACTAAATAAGAAAGTCAGCCCTGCAAGGTTGCCTTGCAGAATGAGTTTCTCACAAAAGTAATTACTCTGGGAGGTGGTCAGCCAGTGTAGGCTCTGAAGTCAGTTGAAGACAAATATCCACAAAAGTAAATTAAAATGTATTTATTTATTAGGGTATAAGGATTTTTCAAATTGAACAAGAACTGTGAGGCAAAAATACGAAAGCTAGAAATGTAAGAACTAACTACAACAATGATACATTGATTCCAGTTATCAGATGTTACCCATTCTCAGTTAAAGGTTCTCAATAATCCAAAGTGTCTCTCTTTAGAGTGAGTATAGGCCAGCAAGCTGTTTGGCCCACCACAAACAAGCATTCAAGATGGCTGCAGTGACCAAGATAGTGACTGCATATCGAGATCTTAAGTAGTCAACATCAAGCCAGCAAGAAGCTAAAAACTTACTACTTTATGGCCAAGGGTCCATGTGGTCTCAGGCCTGGAAAACCAATAGGATCCATGGGTGCTAATTGTAAAGCTAATTGCTGGGCAGATGACCTAAGAGGTGGTCTGACCAGGGAGAAAGAAAATTAAACCTATTTGCAGCTAATCTTGGCCCTTTCCCACAGGTGTAAATGATGAACCTTAATTGGGGATAATGGGGAGTTGGTGCTAGGCTCTCGACTCCTCTGTGCAGCTGGGTGTTACCGACAAACTCACAAGGTCAGCTCACTCTGGCTTAGCAATATGATTTCTGGAATCAATTAACCCAAAAGCAGGCTGCAGTTCAAGTCTGAACCAAACTTTGAATCAGGACAAGAGATTTGGGGAACCCATTTTTTTACAAAGGACCTTCATGAAGACCTGGGATCCACATGCCTGAAGGACCATCTCTCCCAGTACAGGATGCATGGTGTCCAAGGTCCATTCCTCAGGCCTTACTCTATCCAACAGATTGATATCATTTCTACTAGGGATTAGGGCTTTCTTCATTTCTCCTGTCTATCTTGTGTATTGTTAAAGCAAGTATTCAAGACACCCACAATGATGTATGATTATTCTGTGTTGCATACTTGGGTATGGCTACTGAGCTCTGGAAAGTTCACTATTTAAATGTTTAAATAAATAAAAAAGATTTTGTTGTTGTTGTTGCACAGTCTAGTCCAACTCCCCATGACTCCATGGACCACACCACGCCAGGCTCTCCGGTCCTCCGTTGTCCTCCAGAGTTTGCTCAACTTCATGTTCATTGCATCGATAACACTGTCTAACCATCTCATCCTTTGCCATCCCCTTCTTCTTTGACCTTCAATCTTTCCCAGCATCAGGGTCTTCTCCAGAGAGTGCTCCCTTTGCATATGGTCACCAAAGTATTTGAGCTTCAGCTTCAGTATCTGGCCTTCCAGGGAACAGTTAGGGTTGATTTCTTTTAGGATTTACTGATTCAATCTCCTTGCAGTCCAAGGGACTCTCAAGAGTCTTCTCCAGCACCATAATTCAAAAGCATCTATTCTTTGGCGCTCAGCCTTCCTTATAGTCCAACTCTCACAGCCATATATTACTACTGGGAATACCATTGCTTTGTCCATACGGACTTTTGTTGACAGGGTGATGTCTCTACTTTTTATTATGCTGTCTAGGTTTGCCATCGCTTTCCTCCCAAGGAGCAGGCATCTTTTAATTTCATGGCTGCAGTCACCATCTGCAGTGATCTTGGAGCCCAGGAACGTTAAGTCTGTCACTGCTTCCACGACCTCCCCTTCTATTTGTCAAAGAGTGATGGGGCCGGATGCCATGATCTTAGTTTCTTTTTAATGTTGAGTTTCAAGCCAACTTTTGTGCTCTCCTCTTTCATCCTTAGCAAGAGGCTCTTTAGCTCCTCTTCACTTTCTGCCATTAGAGTGGTAGCATCTGCATATCTGAGGTTGTAGATGTTTTTCCCGACAATCTTAATTCTGGCTTGTAATTCATCTAGGCCGGCATTTCGCATGATGTACTCTGCATATAAATTAAATAAGC
The DNA here is from genome assembly GCF_001447785.1 of Gekko japonicus. NCBI lineage: Eukaryota > Metazoa > Chordata > Lepidosauria > Squamata > Gekkonidae > Gekko > Gekko japonicus. The sequence continues at coordinate 127,868 of NW_015163174.1, read as the reverse complement.
TGTGTGACAGTATACATACTTGTCATCCTCCTTTTCCTAGGCTAAACCAATCAGTTGTTCCATATCCGGTTCTAACTGTTGCTTCTTGACCCCTATACAGGTTTCTGGGGGGCGTGGTGATGCTGTAGAGTATAGCAGTCGCTTAATCTGCTAGCTCTGTCTCTCCCCTCTCTTAAAGTGTGCGCAAAGAACCAAATCACAACTTTTGGCTGACAAAGAATGGGTAAGAACTATGCCCCCAAAACGTGGAAAGATCTAAAATGGCAGCCGAATGGTCTCTTGTGAATACAATGGCTGCCCCCTCTGACAGAACAGATCTCCCATTTTTATTTCAACAGATGGAAAAAAGGCTTACCGATAACATTAGGCTCTCCATCCAGCCAGTTAGAGACCAATTAACTGATATTCAAACAGCCCTGGAAAAAATGGCAGGCATGGCTGAATTGGCTTTTAATATGAGCACATTATTAAAGACTGATGTTCAAGAGCTACAATCACTGGAAACAAACTCCAGGGAACGTATATTAATCCTGGAGGTGCAAATCAGACATCTAAATGTGAAATTTTGGGGTATCCCATAGGGGGGGAAGAAAATGTAGACTTAATTTGCTTTATAGCGACATGGCTGGCTTATGTATTTCACTTTGAAGACTGGGTTGGGGGCGTGGCGCCACTACGGAGAATGGCGTACACGTGATTCCTTCACTCCCGACCCTCCTTGTCCATTCCCAGCTCGATCGCCATTAAAATCGCTCCTAAACACCGGAGAATGGGAAAATACGACCATCTGAAACACAGGCTTACCTTACCGACCAGGGAAACAATAAAGGAGCACCTCGAAGGTGCTGCTAACCGAGCAGAGGCCCAGAAAGCCAAATCCAAAATGGTGTCCTTGCCAGAAAGCGTGGAGAAAACAACGAACCTCCAGACATCACTTCCATCAGCAGAAATCCTACAGCACCTCAAAGCTATGGAGGTAAGCTTGTCTGGCCAAATGACTAACCTGGCCACTCAATTTGAGGACATTAAGATAGCTCTTAAAGATACAGCTCAGACAACCACAGCAGCCTTGGACCTGGGGTTTGTGAACCAGGCAGACATAAAAGCACTACAAGAAGTCTCTAATACACAGAGAGACTCTCTCATAATTCTAGAATCAGAGGTAAAATCTGCAAATCTGAAATTTAGAGGGATCCGTGAGGAAGCAGAGGAGAACAAAGATTTAATTGTCTTTATGGCCTCATTTATAGCTACTGCATTAGCCTTAGAAGAGGGGGTCTTCCCAACCATAACTCAGGCATATAGGATGGGGTCCTTGCCGCGAAATCGCCGTCCACTTCCTAGAGACATATTAATAACAGTTCCGGATGCCAGAGTCCAGTGTAGAATCCTAGACTAAGCCAAAACTCCAGGAACCTTTCAATTTGAGAATGAACCTGTACAAGTGTTCCCTGATATCCCCAAAGAAGCCATCCTGATAAGACGCAAGTTGAAACCTGTCATAACTAAACTACAAAGCATGAGGCAAAAATACAGATGGCTTCCCTCAGGTAAACTATTTGTGGCATACCAGGGCCAACAAGAAGAAGAAGAGAAGAGATTGGATTTATACCCCGCCCTTCACTCGGAGTCTCAGAGTGGCTTACAAATTCCTTTCCCTTCCCCTCCTCACAACAGACACCCTGTGCGGTGGGTGGGGCTGAGAGAACTTCGACACAAACTGCTCTTTTTCAAGGACAGCTGTGCCAGAGCTTGTGACTGACCCAAGGTCACATCAGCAGGTGCAAGTGGAGGAGTGGGGACTTAAACCCGGTTCTCCCAGATTAGAGTCTGCACACTTAACCACTACACCAACTCTATGCATGGGACGAAGACAGAGGAGCTGATTTACTTTCCATCCTCCATGGTGCAACACCTATGGAGCTAGAGGAAAAGAGGGCAGCTAAATGCAAAAGGCAGCTGGAATCTCCACAAAAAAGCAGCAAGATACCGGTCCTTTCATCACCTGCAGGATCCTGAACTGGAAATTTAGAGTTTCATAATCTTAACAGGTTACTCATAAATGCATTGCTTGCTTTACTGTTCATATAAAAGCTTGTTTTACACAGCATTTAAACAGTTATTGTTGGTCATTAATAAGTATTCAATTACTTTTCTGTGCGGGGGGGGATAGGGTCAGTTTTGCTCCTTTGTTTGCATTCTCAAGAGACAGAGCTCTGCTCTGACTGCCAGCGAGTTCACTGGTTGCTTGGGAAGTGGGCAGCACCCAGAGTGATTTAGACTATAAAGTTCCTCTTTTTCTGTTCTAGTTTTTAGGTTTTATACTTTATTTAATTTTCTTCTCTTTTCTTTTTTCTTTTTCCATAATTGGTATACTTGTGTAATTAAGGGATATTATAAAATCCTTTGTGAACCACTTGAGTACTAGTTCTGGGGAGGGTGAAAGGGGATTTAAGCAAATATAAGGGAATAGTTTTATAAACCTGAATTTTTTGTTCCATATAATTTTAGAGCATAAATATATGGTTTATTGTACTACTTCATTAAGAGTTAAAATTTGCTAACATGAGTGACAACATTGTATTTCGCACAATTAATGTGAGTGGGTTGAAGAACGTTATAAAGGCTAAGAGAATGACTTCCTTTATCATGAAAACCAAACCTAATATCCTATTCCTTCAGGAGCCACCTTCGACACCAACAGTCCTCAAATCGCCTTGGTATGACCAACAATACCATGCAGGGGGCTCCTCCAAGTCTCGAGGAATGGCTATTTTGATATCAAAGTCAACTCACTTTCAATACAAGGACTGTATGTCAGACCCTAGAGGCAAGTACATATTTATCGATCCCTACCAGTCTGGCTTTCGCCTGGGTCACGGGATAGAGACGGTGCTGGTCGCCTTGACTGACGATCTCCGTAGGCACCTGGATTGGGGCAGTGTGGCAGCACTGGTGTTGTTAGATCTGTCGGCCGTGTTTGATACAGTCGACCACCAGTTGCTGGCCCACCGCCTTGCCGACACGGGGATTCAGGGGCTTGCCCTTCAACGGTTTGCTTCTTTTGCCATGGTCGGGGACAAAGGGTGGTGATAGGGGACCAGCAGTCCCAGAGACATTCCCTTAAGTGCGGGGTGCCTCAGGGGGCTGTACTGTTCCTAATGTTGTTTAATATCTACATGCGCCCCCTTGCCCAGATTGCCCGGAGCTGTGGGCTTGGGTGCCATCAATATACCGATGACACCCAGCTCTATCTGATGCTAGGCGGCCGGTCAGACTCTGCCCCCAATGACCTCCATTGGGCGTTACAGGCTGTGGCTGGTTGTCTCAGGCTGAGCCGGTTGAAACTAAACCCGGCAAAGACGGAGATCCTGGGCCTGAGTTGGATCGGCTCAGGGCTGGGGCTCCCTCTCCCGACCTTTGATGGGGTGCCTTTGGTACCAGCATTGGAGGTTAGGAGTTTGGGTGGGCGCCTGGACTCCTCTTTAACGATGAAGGCCCAGGTGGCAGCCACTGCCAGGGTGACCTTTCATCATCTTCGGCTGGCTCGGCAGTTGGTCCCCTACCTTAGCCGTGAGGACCTGGCCACGGTGATCCATGCAACAGTTAGACTACTATAATGCTCTCTACATGGGGCTGCCTTTGTTGCAAATCTGGAGGTTCCAGCTAGTGCAGAATGCTGCAACCAGACTGTTGATGGGTCTCTTGAGGAGGGACCATATTCAGCCTGTGCTGAAAGCACTGCACTGGCTGCCGATAGCGTACCGGATTCGCTTCAAAGTGCTGGTTCTGACCTTTAAAGCCCTTTATGGCCAGGGTCCAGCCTACCTGAGGGACCGCCTTTCTCCATATGTTCCCCCAAGGGCACTACGGTCAGGGAGTTGTCATCTCCTGGAAATTCCAGGCTGTAGAGATGTTAAATTTGCGGCGACCAGGACCAGGGCATTTTCAGTGGCAGCTCCTACCTGGTGGAAGGAGCTCCCTGCGGGACCTTTCTCAGTTCTGCAGGGCCTGCAAGATGGAGCTCTTCCGCCAGGCCTTTGAGTAGGAGCCGCCACCACTACTATTCCACCATTGCCATCTATGAACTGTCGTACTAACACCACAATTGTCTGGATCCCACTGGGGGGCGAGGCGCCCCTGGCATGAAGTGGATGGTAGATTTCAGGATGCTACCATTGGGTTTAAGATCTACCCATCTTTGTTTAAATTTGTATTGTAATTTTTTTATTTTATTTATTTATTTATTTAATTGCATTTATATCCCCCCCTCCCCGCACGCGGGCTCAGGGCGGCTTACAGGACATTTTACTGTATTTTACTGTTTTATACTTGTGTTTTTATTGTTATAATCTTGGCACATTGTGCCCTTGTCAGCTGCCCTGAGCCTTCGGGGTAGGGCAGGATATAAATCTAAGGATAAATAAATACATAAAATAAATATAAAGGCCACACTTAACCAACGGGAAACCACCCTTGCATCCATCTACGCTCCCAATGATGGCCAAGAACAAATTTTAGAGGAAGTCCTAATGAAACTGCAAATATTTAAAGAAGGTCCCATGATTATTGGGGGAGACTTTACCCTAATCGTTGACTACCAGCTAGATAGGTCAGGTAAAAACACTAAATGGAAGTTGACGGGCAAAAAGGGCTCTAAATCGGCAGACCTTTTTTTGGGGGGGGGGCCTGAAGGGGACTTTTTTAATTTAATTTTTCTAAAGACTACAAATCTACAACAAAAATGAGGGGAGGGAACTGCATTTAGGGATAAAGAAAAGAAAACCCACTACTATCTAAAACCCCAAGAGAGGAGATCCTCAAAATCTCTTAAATACAAAATCAGTTCTAAACTCGTTAACAATTTTTTGAACTTAGTCAGATCTACTATTGCAGCTTTTGAATCTTAAATTAACTGTTAAAAAGAAAAACCCCAAGCATCTCATTACAATCATCTCTTTTCAAAGGCACAATACAGAGTCCTTCAGCCTTCATTTCTTCTTATCCTGTCTTCTTTGCAGTTTAATAAGGACTTTTAGGAGCCACTTCTCCCTTCTCTGACAGAGAGTCCTCTCCAGAAGACCCCGAGTCCAGCTCGCCACTGGACTTACTGTCCTCTTTATCACCTTTCTCTTGCTCACCCATCTGGATTTTCAAAAAGTCCCATGCTTTGGAAACAGAGTCTATCTTTTCCTTTTTATCTTGAAGTTTGAAGGTTATGCCCTGTGGATACAGCCACCGATAGCTGATTGCATTTGTTTGAAGAAAAAGGATTAAATCTTTGTATTTCTTTCTCCTTTGTCTTATTTCATATGGAATGTCTTTAAGGATCCTGATGGTGCTGTCCTCGATTTTCAAGGTTGTCCCCTTCGTCGCTTTCAGGATAGTATCCCTCACATGTCTCTTTGAGAATCTCATTACTATTTCCCCAGGCAGATTATTATTTTATATGTATACAGAATATGACCTGTAGGCCACATCCATTTCGCTCATCAAGTACTCCTCCGTGAAATCTGTCACCGGGGCTAATGCTTCGCTCAGCATTTGCTTCAGATTCTCTGCTTTAGATTATGGGACACCCTGGAATCGGAGAACCAAGTTTGCCTTCTCCATTTGCAGCTGTACAAGTTGTTCCTCTGTGGAGACTTGCTTCTTTTCCAATTTTTGTACCTTTTTCTTCACCTTTTGAGTAGTGGCGCATCCACTTCTTTCACCTTCTCAGCTGTTTGCTCTGTAATTTTAAGGGTCTCATTCACTTGTGCTTGCTGGTGGTGATACATTTGGTCATTGTAGACAACTGTTCCTTGACATTA
>NW_015163174.1:112781-121618 GCF_001447785.1 Gekko japonicus | reverse complement strand
GCCAGGCTGGTAGTGGGGGCCCCTAAATGGGATCACATCCAGCCTGTACTGAAAGCGCTGCACTGGCTGCCTATAGCATTCCGGATTCGCTTCAAAGTGCTGGTGCTTACCTTTAAAGCCCTACATGGCCAGTGTCCGGCATACCTGAGGGACCACCTTTCCCCATACAGGCCCCAAAAAGCACTTCGGTTGGGGTCACAACACCGCCTAGTGACCCTGGGCCCTAAAGAGGCCAGGCTTGCTGCCACAAGGGCCAGGTCCTTTTCGGTGGTGGCTCCTATCTGGTGGAATGATCTCCTGGAGGAGATCAGGGCCCTGCAGGACCTTTTACAGTTCCACAGGGCCTGCAAGATGGAGTTCTTCCGCCAGGCATTTGAGTAGGAGCTGCCGTCGCCACCATCACCACCACCGTGCAACTGCAGAGCAGTTCCGCCGGGTTGGGCTGATTAGCCATCCAGAACATCTTGGCCCATGGCATCCCCCCCTTTTTTTGATCTCAATGTGATATACAATAGAGAGTGAGTATTTTAGTCGCTGATGTATCCTGTAAGATGTGAATTTTTGTCTTAAGTGTTTTAACCTGTTTTACTTTTATTGCACTTTTGTGCCTTAACTATTTTAATCTTGTTGTATTTTATTGCACTGTTGTGCCTATGTAAGCCGCCCTGAGCCTGCGTGCGGGGAGGGCGGGGTATAAATGAAATGAAATAAAATAAATAAATAAATTGCAAAAATTGATATTGGTCCAATAATCTGGTTGGACCATGCATATGTAGAGATGCATCTTAAACAGCTCACACAGCAGTCGGATTTGGAGATTAAATAACTCTCTTTTATTAAAATAACAGCATAGGGAGGAGATTAAGAGAAAGTTGGAGCAATACTTCCAGGAGAATAACACTGGAGACATGGAACCGCACATCGTGTGGGATGCTTTTAAAGCAGTCGCAAGAGGGAAGATCATCGCAATGGCAACTCACCTGAAAAGAGAAAAATAACACACAATTAAAACACTTTTAACTAAAATACAAGACCTAGAAAAACTCCACAAAAGAACAAGGGATAAAGCAATTTACAGAGAACTGCAGGCTGAACGTAAAGTCCTGGAACTACTGCAAACTCAAGTCATTCAGAGGAAAATTCTATATCTAAAACAACAGCACTGGCAAATGAATCCAAAGAACCTTAAATTTCTGACCTGACACTGTAAACGGAAGCAAGCAAAGAGGAAAATATACTCCTTAAGGACTAAACACAATAATCTCACTAGTGATCCAACGGAAATTGCAGAATCATTTCCTGATTTCTACAAACAACTGTACGCCTCCACAAGCCCAAACTCCACAGTGGTGAAGACTTTCTTACACAAAAACAACATATCCTTGAAATTACAGGAAGAACACAGGGCAATTCTGGATAACAAAATCTCTGTAAAAGAGGTTTACACTGCCATCCAACAAACAAAGTCTAACACAGCTCCGGCCCTGATGGCTTTGGGCCAGACTTTTACAAATCTTTCAAAAGCACGCTAGGAGGACACCTTGCACACACTTGTAACTACTTATTGGATCAAGAAAAAGTGCCCCCTACTTGGAAAGACTCATATATCATACCGATTCCCAAGGAAAACAAAGACCAGGACTCCACATCAGCATACAGGCCTATCGCCTTATTGAACTCTGATTCCAAAACATTTTCTAGAGTTCTTGCAAACCGGCTGCAAACACTAATTACGGACTACATCTCACCAGACCAGACAGGGTTCATATCCAGCCGAGCTTTAACAGATAACATCCGCCGCACTTTAAACTTAACCCTATATGGTAAACAGAGTGACCAGGAAAACCTGTTGCTTTTGGTCAACCTTGAAAATGCCTTTGATAGTGTGGAACCCAGCTACCTCAAACAACTACTATCTTCTATGAACTTTGGAGAGAGGTTTAGATGGGCAATAGAAACCATGTATGCAAATCCTACAGCAAAAATTCTTACCAACAACACTTTGAGCAGATCCATTCCTCTTGCCCGGGGAACCAGACAGGGGTGCCCGCTGTCCCCTTTTATTTTTGCCTTGGCAATCAAACCCTTGGCTTCTGCAATACGTAATAATGAGGAGATCCTAGGTATAAGAATTGGGGGGAAATATCCACAAGGTCACTTTGTATGCTGATGACCTTATAGTTTTTCTCACTGCTCCGGACACATCACTTTTGAACCTCTAACGAATATTCAAAGACATACAAGAAATATCAGTACTGAAAGTAAACTTAAATAAATTGCAAATTGTTCTTTTGCAGATATCCTGAGAAACTGAAAGAAAAATAAAAACCAATTTCCCATACAAATGGGTCCACAAACCATGGAGGTGTCTGGGCATCTGGGTACATCAAAATCTAGATGACCTGATCAAGCATAACTTTGACAAGATCTTTGAAGAAGCCAAGAATAAGATGCGCAGATGGGAACGTATGAACCTGGCATGGGCAGACAAAATTAGCATGATTAAAAGTTTTATTTTGCCCAAATTCCTGTTTTTATTCAGAGCCTTACCGATTCTGATCCCGAAGAAACTTCTAAACAAATGGCAAGCAGAAATCAATACATTCTTTTGGTGTTACAAGACACCAAGATTCAGATTCTCTCTCCTAAAACGACACCACTCCGATGGAGGCTTGAGCATACCTGACCTGGCATTTTACCACGAAACAGCTAATCTGGCCACAGTTTTAAGAATTCTAAATTGTACAGCTCCACCAGCCTGGGAACAGATAGAAGAATGGAGGATTGGTTCGGTCCCTCTGGAAGATATCCTCTGGAATTCCCCAAAATACAGGCCCAAGCCAGTCCTGAACAACCGATTCCTTGATGCTTCCTTAAATATCTGGGACAAATCCTGTAAAAGGTTTTTAACAAATAGATCCCAATTCTCATCCTTTTTAAACCAGACTTGGTTCCCATCACAGAAAGAGACACTAGCCTTTGAATAATGGAGACAAGCTGGAATTACAAGGATAATAGACCTGACTAACAAAGGGAAGCCTTACACTAAACTGGAACTGGAAAACATTATTACAAAGAAAATTCCCTGGTTTCAATACTTACAGGTCTCCCATATGCTTCAGGATTTCATCAAAACCATGGAATAAGACAAGACCACATCACAGTTTGAGGAACTTCTAGTCCGTAGATCGGGAGAAGCCAAAGGTCTGATCTCAAAACTATATAAAATTATTATTAAACCCTCTAACACAAAGTGCCTGAGATCTCACACACTATGTCAAACAGATTGCCAAGGTCGCCTGACAGAACAAGATTGGGAATACAATCGAAACTCCCCTAATGCCTCCTCAAAAATATTCAACATCAAATTTAACTACTTCAAGGTGTTAAACTGATGGTACCTGCACCCTGTCAGACTGCATAGAATTAAACCTAGCATATCAAAATTTTGCTGGAAGAATTGCGGGTCTGTAGCAGACTATATCCACTGTTGGTGGCAATGCCCAGTAATTAATGACTTTTGGCAAAAGGTGTACACCCAAATAAAAGCCATTACCAGAATTGACCTGCCCTTTAAACCAGAAGTGGCGCTGTTGGACGCATGGCCATCGCTGAAAATAGAACACAGCATATTTTGATTTCAGTTGCGATTGCCAGATTATGCATAGCACAAAAGTGGAGAGATAAATTAGCCCCTACTATTCCACAATGGTACAATAAGCTGTGGGAACATTTTGTTTATGGTAAGATGCCTCCATAAGGGGGGGCTTATACAGGCAGATACCAAAAAACCTTCCAAACGGTTTGGTTCCCAGTTGTAGGATACCTGGTAGAGAAAGAAGTTGTTCCAAACCCCCCCAAAACGTGTTATATTTCTAATTTATAGTGTTAGAATCACCGTCAGCACTCTATATCTGAATGGTTGATATTTCTTGTGTACATCCTGACGGTTTTTGAATTTTTGACTATTCCGGAAATTATATGTAACTTGTTTAATGTGTTGTCAGTGTTTTATTATTATTAGTTTTGAAAATAAAAATTATAAATTGGGGGGGGGGAGACTGGGTTGCTCTGGCCATCTTAAAGGAATATCGTCTAGGTTCTGTGGCCAAACAAAATGCCGGGGACCAAGGGACATTTTGGTGCAATTTGTGGATGGACGTACCAGGCAACGCATACTGAAAGAAGCTTCTGATAAAGGCTACCTTTTATACAAAGAATGCCATGTACATGTGTACCCTGATGTGCCTCAAGAAGCTCTTAAAATTCGAAAAGCTCAGAAAACAACAACTTCCCACCTTCAACAAGAAAATATCCAATACAGATGGATGGCTTCAGGAGGCGTACAAGTGACATACGGGGGATCTACGCTACAGGCAATTGATGAGGACACGGGACTGGCACTTTTAGAAGCTCTTTGAATCTCAGAGCCAATGGACACTAGTGGACGCTCTGGTAAACATGAATCACCAAGCTCCCCTGGAAGAAGCAGTAAAGTATCTCCCAATGACTCTTCCTTGTTACTGGCGCCGCCGGGCAACTAACCAACCATCTCCGGCACGCGAACAGATCTACGAAGCTGTAACTTAAGCTATAGCAAGATCGTTTTGTCAGTAAATGTTTTTCTTGTTATTTTATTATTAAAGGTTCTATTTAGATAGAGATGTTACACTAAGGAAGGGGAGGGAGGGCTTGCAGTTTAGCTCCCATAAGTCGAGACCGCTTTAAGATCCTCACCCTTTAAGGAGCGGGGTGGTTTTTCCAAAGCCAGTCCTTAGCTAGATTGCAGGCGTCTAAAGAAAACTGTGCAGCTTTACGTATTCAGCGTAGTACATACGAGAAAACGTTCTTTAAATTGTTTACACTGATATATCCTGTGTATAGTTGATTGATTATTACTTTTTGTACTCAGTAACCAGAGATACATTCTTCTTATAAAAGGAACAGGGGAGCAATGCAGGAGGGGACTGAACCGCAGCTTTTTTAGGGTGCTTTTCTTTATACAGTGTTATACCCTCCAAGAAAATGTGTATTGTTCATTTGATATTGTGAATACCTTAGACTATTGTTAGGAATTATTCATTAAGTGAACTACAAATCAATTATTCTAATCTGATAGTATTTTTGTATCTTTTATAAGGTTAATAAGTTGCACTCAATTAATCTAAGTGGCTGATGAGCCCTACAAAGTGCTAAACAGTATACTAGTGTTAGAGTTTTCTTCTGCTTTTATTCTTATAGGCTTGCTCCATGATTCTCAAACAATAAAAAACAAACAAACAAAAACAAAAAATAAGCAAATTTTTAATAAGCACAATCAATTGCATACTTCTTAATTCAAACACAATTCATTTATTTAAGATATAAACTAATTAATTGCACAGCTGATTTATTGATTCAATTTATTGCACTTTTACTAAGTTTATTGCACAGTTCCCACAATGTTCCACAGTACTTGCTAGTAGTAGCCTTTCACTCAGACAATCTTCTTAAAGAAGCTCAGTTTCATGAAGCCAGACTACATTCTTACACTTTTTGATACAGCTTTTTGCTAAGATATAGGTATGCAGTAACCTCTCGCAACACAATGTCTTCTCTTAAGATATGTTCGATTAACATAAGAGGAATGAACAATGTGGTCAAGAAAAAAAGAGTAGCTCAGTACATAAAGCACATCTCCCCATCAATCCTGTTTCTCCAAGAAACTCATATCCGCTAAGTAACTCATCCAATTGTGAAATCTACCATGTTCCCCCAGCAATTTATGGCACCAGGATCCTTGAAGTCACGTGTGGTGGCTATTGTGCTGAAAGAATAAATGGTTGACCCCATGGGAAGGTTTATTTTTCTCAAACGCTCCATAGAAAGTAAACTTTGGTCTTTTGCTTCCATCTATGCTCCAAATGATGACCAGATATTCTTCCTTAATGCCACTCTATCTAAACTTTGAACATTCCAGGAGGGTCACCTGATCATAGGTAGAGACTTCGATTTTATTGCTGACACTGCCTTAGACCGCTCGCATACCAAACCCAAGAAGCAACAAAAACAGCAATCCTTGACCAGACTGGCTCAACTACTTGAATCTTTTAACCTCAAAGACACCTGGGGAATGAAACATTCTCTAGAATGGGATTACTCCTATTTCTCGGCAAGACATAATGTTTTTACGCGAATCGACTTTATTTTGATCAGCTAACATTGGTCCCAGGCATCTATCTGACCATGCATAGCTGAATTGCCACATCCAAGATTTTACAGAAGAAAAAGCAGACAGACAATGGTCCTTAGACACCTCCATTTTATTATGTGCTTCAATTACAGAAAAATTAAAGAAAGATATTCTAAACCTTCTAGAAATACATAAGAACACTGAAACAAATCCTGCTATTCAGTGGGACGTGTTGAAAGCAGTTATGAGAGGCTCCATCATTTCAGCCTCCACACACCTGAAACGAGAAACACAAAAATTGAGATTAGACATCTTGAACTGCATTGTCACCTTGGAACAAGAACATAAAAGAACTGGAAAGAATTTGACATATCTCAAGCTCCAAACAGAACAGAAAGTCCTTGATTCACTAGAAATCAATTCAGTCCAACAGAACTTACTGATACCAAAGCAAAATTTTTGGCACAAATTGGCAAAAAACATGCATTTGCTGTCCTGGAGGGTGAAGGATAAAAAACCCGAAAACAATTATCAGCTCTGTTAAATCCCCAGTGGGGAAAAATGAAACCACCTTGAGGGACATTGCGAAAACCTTCACAAAATTCTATTAAAAGCTTTATCAATCTTCCTCCCCGAAATTGGATTCCATAAATGCATATTTGGATTCGCTTACACCACTGAAATCTTTATCAAAAGCAGAAGCCACTGCCTTGGACAGCCCAATAATGCACTATGACTCGTTGTTGGAGTGGGGCTGGGATCACCACCCGACCTCCCCATGTCAGGCAACCTTTGTATGCTGACAACTCGTCTTTCCGTGAGACAAACAACATGAATTCAGGGCCCTCTTTGGCCGCAGGCCACCCCCTCCCCACCCACTCTAAGACCCGACAGAGAACCTTGTCCCTGGCCATGAGGCGGGCAACCTCCCACACATGAACCGGGCAATCAGGAAGGGCTTCCAAGTGGGCGACCACGTGGGCTGGGGCCAGATCGGGGTCCATGGTGGGCAGCGGAAGGCGGCTCAGAGCGTCTGTGTGTCCCATGGTTTTACCAGGCCGATGGATGAGCGTGTACTTGTAGCCTGCCATAAAAATGGACCAATGCAGAACCCTGGGAGAAACCATCTGGGGCGTCTGACGGTCAGGGGCCAGGAGACCCAGGAGGGGTTTATGGTCCATCACCACTGTAAAGGGCCATCCATAGAGATAGTGGTGGAATTTTTTAATGCTTGCCACTATCGCCAGTGCCTCCTTCTCAATTTGTGCATAATTGCCATCCACTGCTGACAAGGTCTGGGAATAATAGGCAACTGGAATCTCCCAGCTGGCTGGCAACCTGTGACCCAGGACTTTGTATGGAGATGCGTCACAGGCGAGGACCACCGGAAGCAACTCATTGAAGTATTGTAGCATGGAATTCGAAGTCAGCAAGTCCTTGACCCCCCGGAAAGCCATGGCATGTGTGTGGCCCCAGGAGCGTCCTTGTCCAGGAGGCGGTGGCGCGGTTCTGCCACCACAGCTTTCAGGGGCAGAAAAGTGTGGTAAAAATTGAGCAGGCCCAAAAAAGCCTCCAGTTCAGTTTTGGAAGAAGGGCGGGGGGCTGCGTGATCGCTTTAATCTTATCGTCCATGGGGTGGATCCCTTGAGCATCCACAGCGAACCCCAGAAACTCGATGCAGGTCACCCCAAGGAGGCACTTTTCTTTCTTTACCTTGAGGCCGGTGGAGTCGAACCTCTGAAGCACTGCCCGGAACCGATCTGCGAAGGTGGCGGGGTCTGGTGCCATCATTTAAAAATGGCTGTACTCCTGGGATGCCTTTGAGCAGGGAATCCATAAAAGATTGAAAGATTCCTGGGGCCACACACACTCCAAATTGTAGCCTAGTTACTTTAAATGCCTCCCTGTGCATAGTGATCATTTGCGCCTCCACGGAGGTCGCATCGACTGGAAACTGCTGGTAGGCCTGAGCCAAATCCAGCTTACCAAATATCTGTGCCCCTGCCAGATGACGCTCTTGAGATTGTCTTTAAACAGTTAAATTAATGGGGCTTCCGGTCTGGCTCCCGCGAAAGGCAGACGCATCCTCTGGTCGCTCCCGAGGGCGCCTTGCCCGCCCGCGGTGGAGGAGGGAATCCGCGCAAGCGGAGACCCGAACGAGCCCCTCAGATGAGAGGAGCTCGGATCCGGGGTGCTTTAGGGCGTTCCAGGGGGGAGTCTCTCTTTCGGTCGAAAGATCGGAGATTGAGACTCTCGCCATGCCCTGCCCCTTTGGACCTTGCTGCGTGAGCGACCCCGTTCTACGGGGTTTAGCGGAACCACCGGGCGTCACCGAGTGATGAAGCGAATATCCGAAAAAATTCGGAGATTGAGACTCTCGCCATGCCCTGCCCCTTTGGACCTTGCTGCGTGAGCGACCCCGTTCTACGGGGTTTAGCGGAACCACCGGGCGTCACCGAGTGATGAAGCGAAAAAAAAATGGAAAAGAAAAGACTGGCGTAACTGTGAGTTGTCAAAATACAGAGAAAATGAACTAAGAACGTTTCCCCCCCCCTTCAGCGGAAAATGAGGAGGTTAATCCTCTATAAGCGAGAAAGGGGAAAAAAAAGAAAAGAGGGGGGGGAATGGACTGAGCAAATAGTGATGTTTTCCTTTGATGTACTTG
>NW_015163174.1:88528-111113 GCF_001447785.1 Gekko japonicus | reverse complement strand
CCCTCTAAATCTTATTCTGAAATACTCTGTACCAACTTTGTCTGTTCTTTCTAATTCTAACTTTAAGCTAAAGTTAACTTCCAACTGTTCTAAGTTCTACCTAGTTTTATCTCTCTCCTTCTAGGTCAATCTTTCTCCTTTCTTGACCTTCAAACTGTGTTGTCCTAATCCCTAACCTTTTATTCAGTTGCTTTGTGGAGCAGTATCCATACTTGAACCCCCTTTCCCTTCCCCCCTTCCCTCATGCATCACGACATATTTCAATAAGGCTATTAGAAGCCAAAGCTTATATTCTTATTTCTTATACTTATGCACATCCTGGGTGTGTTGTCTCTTAGTCCAGTCCTGTTTATCTTCTTTTATTTTCCTGCTTTGCCTGGAGAGATTCTGATTGGAACTTTGCTGTCTTTAAAAGGTGATAGAGTCATAGAAAGTCTTCTTTTGGTGGTTTTCTTGGATTTTTCAGGTGTTGGCAATAAGTTTAGGTCTTGTAGAAGGTGTGTTCCGCTGTCCTCATTTGTAACATGGAACATCTTGCCTTGGTGTCTTACTGTTAGTTTCCCTGGGGTGCTCCATCTGTAGTAGATTTTTTTCTTCTCTGAGTTTCTGAGTAGTCGGTTTCAGTTTCTGGTGAATCTGCAAAGCTTCCATAGGCAAGTCTGGGAAGACAGAGATCTGTTGTTCTTGATGTAGTAAGTGTCCTTTCTCTCGTGCTATTTTTAGAATTGCTGCTTTAACTCTCAAATCTGCAAAAGTCACCAATATATCTCTGGGATATTTTCTATTTGGATTGTTTTGAGCACCTATTCTGTGAGTTTTCAATATGACTGGGGGGTCACCTTCTTCACATTGTAAAATTGTCGCCAGCCATGTGCTCATTATATTCAGCAATTCTGGAGTTTCATTTTGGTTCACTTGGAACCCTCTAAATTTTAGGTTCTGTCTTCTTGTTGTTGTTTCCAGAATTATAATTCTTTCTCTCATGTTTTCATTTTCTGCTTGTAGTGTCTGTCCCAGCATTAGTACTGTTTCTGTTTTAGTTGTTGTCTCTTCCAGTGTTTTGCTATATCATCTATTTGTTCCACCAGTGGCTGCAGAATTTCATTTATTTGTGTATTTATGTTCTCCAAGATAGTTTGCTCCGTTTTTTGTAAGGCAGATTTTAAAGCTGCTTCCAGAGTCTTTACTGTAACAGGCTCGTCTGCCATTTTGTTGCTGCATTTTTGTTCTCTAGTGCCTTGTTGTCCCATTAGCTCAGGCAAAGTTAGAGACTTTATAAAGGTTTTAACAGTACCTTTGTATGCCTTTTTCAATCGCCCACTTTTCGCATGTCCTGTTAGGCTGTGCATTGATTTTTTAAAGCGCTTTGGCTTAAAAAGTGGAGATCGGGATTGGAGTGAGTAGATTAGGCGACCGCCATTTTCTGCGCTGATGCCACACACCCACATTTGAGTTCTTTCAGAACTCTCGAATGTATGCCATCCGGGCCTGGTGATTTATCAGTTTTTAAGTTGTCTATCAGTCATAGGATCTCTTCTCTCATCACCTCAATCTGACTCAGGTCTTTCAACACACCTCCTAAAATCAGCGGTTCTGGAGTGGGCAAGTACTTCCACAGTGAAGGCAGAGGCAAAAAATGCATTCGGCTTCTCAGCCATTTCCCTATCATCCTTCAGTACTCCTTTTACCCTTGATCATCCAAGGGCCCCACTGCCTCCCTGACTGGTTTTCTGCTTCTAATGTATTTGAAGAAAGTTTATTGTTGGTCTTTATGTTTTTTTGCTATATGCCCCTCATATTCCCTTTTTGCCTGCCTGATCACAGACTTGCACTTTATTTGCCACAGCCTGTGTTCCCTTTTATCAACCTCACTGAGACTAGCTTTCCACTGCTTAAAGGAATCCTTCTTACCTTTTGCAGGTTCCATTATGTTGTTTGTTAACCATGCAGGCTTTTTTCTATACCTATTTGTGCCTTTCCTAACCTGCGGTATATATTTTTTCTGAGCTTCTAGGATTGTAGTTTTAAATAGTCTCCAAACTTCCCAAATGGTTTTGACCCTTTCTACTTTTTCTTTTAGTTTCTTTCTCACATGTCCCCTCATATCCTTTGTCATTACCAAGGTCCTCATGTCAGTATGCACAAAATGAGACCAGAGTGGGATAGTCCCATGCCACACATACTATCATTTGAGACAGGGGTGATGTGGTTGGGCCAAGGGTGCAATGTGCTTGGAGCATATCAGCTACAGCTTGCAGGAGATTACTTAGTTCATCAAAATCCTATATTCTGCAGAAGCCTTGTGGACAGCAAAGGAGGCAATGGAGCAGCAGGTTTTTTTTCATTGAGTTCAAGAACTATTTAGTCAAATGTTACCTCTTTTGCTGAAATGGATTAGTATTCAGAGTTGGGGACCTCAGGATGCTGGCTTGGTCCTGCTTCTTTTTTTTTTGGTATTTTTGCATTTATGTGTGTGTGTGCGCACCCATGCCTGGAAATCATGGATACCTCTGGTGACTCCTGCTGGGGCATGGAGGACATTCAGAGAAATGGGTTGATAGCCTGCCTTTCATCTCCCAGCCCTGGTATTCTCTGGAGGCCTCCCATCCAAACACCTGCCAGGATCGGCCCTGATTAACTTCCGAGTTCTGATGAGATTGGGCTTGCCTGGGCTATCCAGGTCAGGGCAGTCCTGTTCCTTCTTGATATACTCCCAGTACCATGCATGTTTGGTACCTACACTGGTACAGTCATGACAGTGCTGGTGTTATGCCAGCCTAATATCATACCCACATTGCACAGCTTAGGTGCTTAGCTGGTATCCTAATTCTTCCAAAACTTTCTTAGGATAGCCTTATAATCAATTATTTAAGTTTTAAAAAAATGTTACATACAGCCCAAATCCCTTTACTGTTATCTACTGTTATCATTGCAAAGGCATCCTACCTTTCTTTGCTTTAAAACACACAAAAAATAATTGCTTATTAATTAACCACCCTGGCAAAGCTGCCTTTATTGCTGCTCATCTTTGTGGCAGTATATTTTTTAATTATGCTTTAAAGCAGTTTATACTAATTCATAGCTTGTCATCTTGGTTTAATGTCCAAAAGTGATTGAAGTCTTTAATTGTGGAATAAATCATATGCTATTACCCCAGTGCCTATTTCATTAACATTATAATTTTATTTTGCACAAAAGACCTCTAGTATATCATCCCAGTTGCTACAGTATGTCATTTTACAACACACAGTATTGTTTGACATTTAAGTTAAATCTATTTACAGTCTCTTCTTGATGGTTAAAGTATCTGAATCGGGTATAACTGGTTTTGTTCACTGAGCCACTAAACATTAAATTCATCTACATGACAAGAGAAGTACATAGCTAATATTGTCAGTCTGCCAACTCCACAACTGACTTAAAATATACTTTATAAATCCTAGGTTGCCCTAGAGATGTGTAAGTCCCTTGAAGTCAATGAGATTAGATGGCTGTAACTCTATTTAGGATTGAAATGAAAGTATTGGTGGATTTAGGGCAAAACACTCAGTTGCATACCCTGTTCCACAAATAGTATCAAATATGAAAATACTGAGAGCATGGGCGGAGCATCGTGCTGCATGGCGGCAGCAACTTGAACGAGCTCCCAACCCGATTCTCCTTAAACTGGCTATAAATCATAATACCTCACAGTCCCATGCTAGAAAAGCATGGGAAAATCTTCTAAAAGGAAAAACAACAATAATTCAGCATCCAACGCGACTGTGACAAAGTACTTTACGAGAAAAGCCTCAAGTAAAAATCTGGGCCTGGACCTTGCAGAAGACAATAACATGGCATCTGGAAATCCAGCTACCGACATAGTCAGCACAGACAACTCATCTCCCCTGATGAAGAAGGACCTTAAGGACTTAAAGAAAGACCTATTGAAATCTTTTACTGCCGTGGTAGCAGAACTCCTTTGTCCCCTGCAAACCCAGTTAAATGATTTAATGAAGGATCTCAACGATACCTCTAAGATTGTGGAAAACAATGCCAAACTTACTCTGACGCTCCAGGAAGAGGTGAAATCATTACAATCTGCAAAAAAAACAAACTGTAACCAAACTCACCTCCTTAGAAAACCGTTGGAGACAATTCAACCTGAAATTCAGGGGGCTAAATGAGGGTGTGGATGAGGGCAGGGACCTCGCTCAATTTATTTCAACATGGCTGGCGTCTGTTTTGGAGCTAGAAGAGGGAGTGGCATCTATAATCACCAGGGCTTACCCTTTGGGTCTGCTTGCTTCAGCCAGGAATGGTTGCCCTAGAGATATGTTAGCTCAATTTTTGTACCCTAGAACTCGGGACAAAGTACTCAAAGAAGCCCAAATAAAGGGTTCTCTCCTCTGTAAAGATCATAAGGTGCAAGTCCTATTAGACTTATCGGCAGAGACTTTAGACAAATGTCACAGCCTTAAAATGATTGCCACAAAGCTCTTCATGGCTACAATCTGATTCAGATGGAGTACCTCTGATGTACAAGTATATCGAAATGGGCTATTATACCAGCCATCAGACGGCCTCACCGGAAAGGCTTTAATTTCTTCATTGGGCCTTCAACTTACACCAGAAGAATCCAACCAGAGCTTAGCAAAGCAGCAGCAGCAGATCACCGAGCTGGTGAAAAAGTCGATCCAAACAGAAGAAAAGCTTAAAGAGACATCTCATGACACGAAAAAAGTCAAGAAGAAAGTTGGTTTGCTTGAACAAAGACAGGATTTACAGGAACGCAGACTGTTGAACCTACAGATGGAAAAAGCTAACAAAACACTCAGATTCCAGGGGATAGCCGAATCGTCAGGAGAAAACTTGAAAAGGATGATGGCTGAACTCATCGCGCTGAGGCCAAGGAAGCATATGACTTACGACTGAGAAAACCAAAGTAACTCTTTAAAATATTAGAAGTCCTGCAAACAGCGATGATGATGAAAGAACTCTGAACGCACGTAGAAGAAGAAGAGACTATTATTACTAATATGAACTCACTAATTTCCGAATACATTGACTCAAACGAAAAGTTTTTTGTTTTAAATACTAACAGAATACTAACTGATTAGAACCCTCTCTCTTGGGGTTTTAGTTATAGTGTGGGTTTTTATTTACTGTCCTTTTTTTCTTGGGGTAACTTTCCCTCCCTTTTTTCTTTTCTGTAGTGTATAGGTGTAACAAAAAAGTAATAAAGCTACCCTGTTTCAGGGGATTAAAAACGAAAAAAAACTTACACCAGAAGAAGAAACCTCCTTCTTGAACTCATAGACTGGAACCAGGCCTGCAGAGACTTAACCACTGCACAGCACAGACTCTCTTACATTTTATAATAATGCTGTAGAGTAGTTTACTTTAATATTTAGACAAGTTGTTGATAAAAATTTATGAACAAATAATTGAAATTTAAAAAGTTTTTCTTTACACTGTTTGTATTACTAAAGGTAGATCTTAGAATTTTGTTGCTACATACTTAAGCTTATAGACAGACTTGTTATTTCTGTATGTTATACTTAGATGCAACATGCTATGGCTAAATTTGAAAAAAAAAGTGGTTTTGGAGGACAGTGAATTATTTGTTAAGGTTACATCTATGGATTTAGAAATATTTTGAATAAGTTTCATTTTGAACTGTTTGTGGTTCAGACACATTAGTCATAAGGTCATGTAGTGTTCCTTAAATATTTTTAAAATACCTATTTGTGGTTCATGAAAAGTATTACACAGAAATATTTAAAGTCAAAGGCTTACAGGGTATTTATACACCCTACTTATTAATATCAAGTTATAGCTTCAGATTGTTAGCTACTTGTTAAAATATAACTTTTATAAATTCATGCAGTTTAGAAACATTATAGATATATATGCTTTTTATAACTAGTTTCCTGTTTTATAGAAAGTACTGTTTTTGTGGATACTTATATGAAATCTTTCTGTTTGAAGGATGACTTAATAATTATTATATAATATGCTTGTTACAAACTCTGAAACTTTACCTCTAAGTTAGGAGAAGGGTTGGGAAGCCAAATACACCGTTTCTCACATATTGTTAGAATCCCCGTTAGGGTTAGGTTAGACATCTTCCAGGCAGGGAGACATTTGTAGTCACCAATTCTTTTCCTTTTTAGAATCCTGGAAGTTAAACCAGCATCAAGGCAGGGTATTTAGTATTCATCATTTAAATTGTTTGTAGTAATATAGAATAAGATAGACTTAGGTAAGAGTTGGTTTGTTCATTGTTCTTGTATAGTAATTTGTCTATAGTAGTGTTTCTTCTTTTTAATTTAGTGATACTTTTTTATTTCTCCAGTACCATTATAGAATTGGTATTGTTACGTCTCACCCTTTCAAATTTGTTTCTTGGAATGCTAGAGGACTGAATAGTAAAATTAAGCTCCACAGAGTCTCCTCTTTCTGGGCCAAAGAACACCCCGACGTACTATGTCTACAAGAAACCCATCTGAAAAACCCTCAGATCTTGAAAACGTCATGGTTTTCTCAGCAATATCACGCATCAGGTACTACAAAGGCAAGAGGTACAACAATTTTGCTTTCTAAAACATTTCCCTTCCAATGCACACACATAAAATTAGCTCCACAAGGGAGATATATATTTTTAAAGGGGACCCTAAATGGAGAGCCCTTAACGATTGCCTCAATCTATGCTCCAAATCTGAACCAACTGAGTTTTTAAAAAGACACCTTAGACAAACTGATGGAATTCAAACAAGGAGAAATTATAATTGGTTGTGACCTGAACTATATAGTTGACCCTTCTCTAGATCATACTTTTAAACATCCAAAGAAAGGTAAAGGACATAGAACTAATGCAGTGACTGATCTTGCTGCAATCCTAGATTTTTATAATCTAAAGGTTCTTTGGAGAGCACTTAACCTTGGTGCAAGATAATATAAATTATACTCATGCACACACGACATACACACATACATTGATTTCATTTTAACGTCTAGCTCTTTATTGAAATATTTTACAAGCACAGATATTAGAAGCAGTACAATGTCGGATCACACATGGGTGGTAGGTCACTTAGAGAAAAAACATGATGATGGCAAGGGACCTAATTGGATGTTAAATAAGTTATTAATACAAAATGAAGGGATTTGTGCAGAAATTGCAGTCAAAATTAAGGAATATTTTGATTTCAACACCAATGGGGAGCATCCCAGAAAAGTGTTTGGGATGCTTTTAAAGCCGTAGTTCGGGGTCAACTGATTTCCATTGCTTCCTCCTGTAAGAAAGAAAGGCAGAAATTAATACATGAGTTGCAAAGCAAAATAAAAGACTTAGAATTGAAACACATGAAATACGAAAGGAAGAAATATCTTAAAAAATTGAACCAAGAAAGGAAAAAATTAGAGCTGCTTGAGACTTCTAAGATACAAAAAAATCTATTAATATTGAAACAAAAATACATCACCAAAACCTCCAAATCGATAAAACTTCTAAAAAGCGGGGTAGATAGCAAATCTTCCTCCTCAATGATTCATGCAATAAGAAATCCCACTGGTAATTTACTAGTCAATCCAAGTAACATCAATGCAGTCTTTTGCGAATACTTCCAACAATTATATACTTTTACTAACCCTGATAGAAAGACAATTCGGAAATATTTGGAATCCATTAAATTTAACACTACATTAACTAAAGAGCACCAGGATCTTCTGGAGCAACCGATTACCCCTGTAGAAATTACTAAGGTCCTTACAAAAATTAAAAATAACAAAACACCAGGAAGGGACGGGATCCCAATAGAGTTCTACAAGACGTTTCAACCCTTGTTATTATATCATCTTACCCAAACCATGAACTCTGTGCTTTTTTCTGGTAGTATGCCCAATTTGTGGTCAGAAGCCCATATTATCATTATTCCCAAACCAGGAAAAGACAAATTACACCCCGGTTCCTATAGACCCATATCCATCCTTAATCATGATTTCAAAATTTTATCAACTATATTAGCTACAAGATTGAACAAAATAATAACTATATTCATATCAAACAGACAGGATTTATGCTGGGATGGACTATTGCTAACAGTATTCACAAAACACAAACATTATTAATTTTTGTAAAACAAATACAATAAACTTTATCCTCCTGTCAAAAGATGCTGAGAAGGCCTTTGACAGGGTGGAACCTGTATATCTTCAAGAACTTCTTTCGGTAATGAAATTTGGTCCCATATTCAGACAAACTATCCAAACTTTATATCATAAACCGGTAGCTCAAGTATGCATTAATCACTACAGCTCTAATGATTTAATCTTGACACGAGGCACCAGGCAGGGGTGTCCCCTCTCGCCTCTTTTGTTCACCCTCTCCATTGAACCTTTAGCCCACACAGTTAGAAATGATGCATTAATAAATGGAGTAAAAATAGGTAAAGAAATTTACAAAGTCAGTCTATATGCCAATGATGTAATATTTTATATAACACGTCCGGAACAGGCATTACAACGGCTGCTAACTCATCTTAATGACTTTGGCTCAGTTACAGGTTTTTCAGTAAACTATAATAAGTCAGAAATTTATCCCATACATATTTCAGACAGTCAAAAAGACTTTCTACATTAAAAAGGTTCCCTTTTAAATGGGTAGAAAACAAATTGAGACATCTTGGAATTAATATTCCTATAAATTTATCAAATTTCTACCAATGCAATTATAATCCACTTTCAAACCAAATTAGAAGTACATTGGAAGATTGGAACAAGTTAAATTTAACTTTGGTAGAAAAAATAGCCCTTATTAAAACAATTCTTTTACTGAAGTGCCTGTTTCTTTTCCAGAACCTTCCAGTCCCAATGTCTATGAAAGACCTAAGAACCTGGCAACAAAAAATATCAAATTTCTTATGGGCAGGTAAAAGGGCGAGAATAAATTTCTCAACTCTAATTAAGCCAACTAGATTGGGTGGGTTAGGATTACCGGACCTTGAAAAATACTATGTAGCCTCCCAATTAAGAAATGTACACTATTATGCCCTACCCTTTTGCACTAAACTCTGACTCCAGATAAAGCAGCTAGAAATTCGCCCACAACACCTCCATGAATATTTTTAGAATCCTTTTTCGGTCTAATCATACCTTAAATCTAAAAAACCTATATCTAAAATTTACCATGCAACTGTGGTTGAAACATGGACAGTCTTTGGTTCCAGGACTATCGCCAATTGCAGCTATTCTAGGACAGCCTTGGTTTTCCCCAGGTACAGAACAATCCTTCCTGCCCGGTATAAGGAAAAAAGGGATATTAAGAATTTGTGACTTCATTTATAATGTAAAAGTAGGAACTCAGTGACAACTTGAAAGAAAATATGACACACAACTTTTATGGATGCATTATTTTCAATTGCATCATAAATTGAAAGACCGTAGCAATTCATCGAATCTGGACAGACCACTGACATCTTTTGAAGCATATTTAAAAAAACAAGGTCCCAAAATACAAGGTTTAATAGCAATAACATACCGGCTATTAAATGAAAAGACGTGGCAGGGACTCTCTTCAATACAAAAGGCATGGCACAAGGACTGTAACCGTGAGTTCTCTGAGAAACAGTGGTTGCAGATATGGTCGTCCATTTCCCAGTCGTAACCACCTTTAAAAAAAAAAACCAAAACAAGAACCCTGCTGAAGTGGCCGTTCTGTGTCTCGAGTGCACCACACCTGTTTCCACTGTTTGTTTAAATGTTGGCCAAACCATGATGAGCTTTGTTTTAAATGCTTGTTTCCTTACCAATGAAGCTTTGATTATATATTTGTATTAATCTGACATTAAATAAAATATTTTTAAAAACCCAACTCTTCTTCCTTTTAAGCCCATTGACTTCAATTTATTTAGAAGAGTGTAACTCATTTAGGATTGTATTGTAACTTAGCTAAAATACAAAATTCAATGATGATCTTTTTTTTCCACTGTGGGTGGAAAGTGGCTTGGTGATTTTGAGTGTGAAAGCAGAGACAAGATCACCTATTTTTACAAAATATATAGTTTTTGATTACATATCAATACACTGCTGAAATGTCACCGACTCTCTTCCACACTTATCCCTTTTGACATTAAAGATTTTGTCCCTAATGCAGAGTACTTCAACTCTGATTTACATAACTGTCTCCAGGTCAGTTTTCATGTAGAAAGCTGACCTTGATTGATTCCAGCATATAGTAAACCAGACTTGTCATTCTTGCAACATATATCCTAGACACAAGTCATGACATCCTCACATCATGAACTTTTAGAGCTGAGCTGACCTGCATAGCCCAGGCTAGCCTAATCTTGTCAGATTTCAGAAGATAAGCAAGGTCAGCCCTGGCCAGTATTTAGATGGGAGACCTCCAAGGAATACCAGGGTTGTGACATGGAGCCATGGCAAACCACCTCTGAACATTTCATAACTTGAAAACCCCATGAAGTTACCATAAATCAGCTGTAACTTGATGGCACTTTCCACTACCAAGGAACAAATTTACTTACTGCCAAAAGGCCTGGAAAACATATGATGGTAAGAAATTTTGGAACTTGTGTAAGAGTACAGTGAGTTGCAGTCTGGGTGCACACTGAATCAACCACCACCATTGGATGCAAGAAACTTGATCTGAAAGACAGACACGCTGTCTCTTCTTTTCCTTCCCAACCTGCTCTAATTTTGCTACTATCTCATGGAAAAAAGACTCCCAGCTGAGATCTAGAAAGGCTAGAAGCAGCCCGGTTGCTTCTCTTTCTCTTACTCACCATTTTTCCAACTGCTGCACTTAGCCTGGAGGATGAGCATGGGTCTTGAGACAAGCTGGTTGGGTAAGAAGCTGTATTTATTTTAAGGTATGTAAACAGAAGCACTAGAAACCTAAAAAACAATATAAATCCAATATTAATACACTACTCACATGTAAAATCTTAGATAGAGCATCAGTCTTTTCAGAATCCTTTCTACTGCATCAGTTTGTTTCCTGGATCTATAGTACCACCATAGATCAATAGTGCAGATCTTTAGTCCTTCAACAGTTTATCATCATATCCTTGGGACTTCTCATTGTAATCTTTTTACCTTCTTTGTTTCTTCTTTTTAAAATTCTGTTTATGTTTCCTCTCTCATAGTATCCTGTTTCACAGCAGTTTGGGGTGGCAATTTCTTACACTTAATTAGATAATAAACATTTTTGCCCTTCTTCTATGCTGCTTCATCATGTTGCATTTCTAGAGCAATAATGAGGCATCAGCATTTTGATAGCAAGTATGCATTTCCCTTGCATAATTATACTCCAAATATAAAGCCTTAATTTCCTGTTGCTTCTGTTCCACCAAAAGTTGAAGTTTATAGCACGTGATATTTCATTAGAAATTACTTCTAAAGAACCAGGGGAAAATTTAAGCCACTTCTGAAAATGTAGGAGCATAGCTGTGACTATGTATGTCTTCTGGAATTAAACAATGAGATGGCAGTAGGGGCATAGTAGACTACATGGACTGATCACTACTTGCCTTGATTTAGACTTACAGGGCTACCAAGACTCTGCAGGGGAGGGTATCTATTGAAATGATCCACCCTCAGAGCCAGATGAATCCAAATGGCTTTCTGATGTCTGTAAGAGATTTTCCTGTTATTTTAGTTTTTATTTATTTAACTTATATCCCGCCCTACCCCACGAATGTGGTCAAGGTGGCTCACAACATAATAAAAACCAAGATATAAAAACAGTTAAACAATTCATCCAGGAGGGGCAGGGGCAGGCTTCATTATTTATTTAATTTAATTTAATTTAATTGATTAAATCAGCCAGGTGCTGGGTGGCTAGTTGAATGGGTTTTCTGACCATTAATGATCCAGTCAGGGTAGTTTGAAAAAGTTCCCAAGTATAGACAAAAGGTATAGACAAAAGGTGGGAGATAAGTCCCTGATTAGTGTCAGGAAGGATCGCTGAACATTTCAATGTATGATTGGTTTATCTCAGCATCCTGAGGGTTGGAGCAGAAAAGAGGCTTGGAGACAAAGAACAAAGAATTTTATTTGGTATTCAATTGGCAGCCAGTGCAGTTGGTGAAGCACTGGCTGGATGCATGCCCACAAAGGTGTTGCTCTCAGAAGGCATGCCGCTACATTCTGCACTAGCTGCAGTTTTTGGATCAGGTTCAAGGGTAGCCCCATAGAGAGCGAGTTACAGTAATCCCGCCTGGAAGTGACAATTGCATTTATCACTTTAGCTAAGTCCTGAGAGGTGAGATAGGAAACCAGCTGCCTGATCAGGCGGAGATGGTAAAAGGCTGATCTGGCAACCACAGTGACCAGGGTCTCCATAGAAAGCAAGGAATCCAGAATCACCCCAAGGCTCCTCACCCTCGGCACTTATGATTGGTTCTCCTGTTGATGCCCTGGTTGATCTCTGGATGGAGGAAAATACCAGGGTGCTTGACACAATCATTCCAAGTGCCCTCTCTCAAGTGTGAGAGCCCAGGTAGCCCCTTGTTTTACTGAGTGGCTGTGGGTGATGAAACAGCAAGGGAGATGGCTAGAGTGACAGCAGAGGAAGACTCTGAGGATGGGGACAGGGTCCTTGGAAGTTTGAGGCCTACCACCTACTTGCATGACTTTTGCCCATATTGGTTACTTTAAGCTGCCAAGGGAGAGCTGGTTGACTGGGCTTGAGAATCCATTAATGCTTAAGAGAGGGGGTGGTTACCCCATCATTGAAACAGGCTGTGGTGTGCCCACTTTTACAGATGCCTACCAGTTTCAAATGTTCCATTCTTGAGCCAGGTGATTGAAGAGGTGGTGGCTAGACAACTTCAGGCTACCCCTGGATAAGGCAAATTGTTTAGATCCTTTCTAATCTTGTCTTAGGCCTGGTAATGGGACTGAAACAGTCTTGGTTGCCCTGTAGGATGACCTACACCGGAAGAGGAACAGAGAGAACATGAAGCTGTTGATTCTCCTTGACCTCTCAGCAGCTTTCAATACCATTAAACACGGTATCCTTCTGGACCGCCTGTCTGGGCTGGGATTGGGAGGCACCTTTCTGTGGTGGTCCCATTCCTACCTGGAGGGCAAGTTTCAGAAGGGGGTGCTGGGGGACTGCTGTTCACCCCTTGGCCTTTGGTATCTGGGGACCCACAAGATTCCATCTTGTCCCCTATGCTTTTTAACATCTACATGAAACAGCTGGGTGAGCTCATCCAGAGATCTGGACTGGGTTGTCACTAATATGCAGATGACACTCACCTCTACTTCATGATTCCAGCTGACCCCAGAAACCCTGATCCCAGAAACCCTGACCCAGTGCCTGGAGGTAGTTTTGGAGTGGATGTAGCCTAATAAACTGAAGTTTAATCCCAAGAAGATGGAAGTGCTACTGGTGGGTGGAAGGTCTGACCTGGGATTTAAGGTGTCACCCATTCTAGGTGGGGTTGCACTCACCTTGAAGGAATGGCTTTGGGGTGCTCTTGGACTCAGGATTACTCCTGGTTAGCCAGCTGCAGCCTTTCCCGAGCAGAAAAGATCTGGCCACTGTGGTGCATGCCTTGGTAAAAACTAGATTGGAGTACTGCAATGCAGTCTTTATGGGGCTTCCTTTGAAAAGTGTTTAGAACCTTTAATTGGTACAGAATGCTGCAGGCCAGATCTTGACTGGAATGGGCTGCAGAGACTATATCACTCCAGTTTTGGGCCATCTACACTGGGTCCCAATTTGTTTCAGGGCAAAATTCAAGGTGCTGGTTTTGACCTTCAAAGTTCTATACAGTTTGGGACCAACAGCATTCTCTTTGCTAGTCTGTCATGCCAGTGCCCCCTACCCAAGCCTTTAAATAAAACTTGAGAAGAAAAGCCAGCAGTGGGGATATCTCTCTAGAAACAGGACAAGCCTCCAATGAGTTTTCAATTATCCTAGGAGAATTATTCTAGGCTCAAAAGATATATTATTACCTAATATTGCATTAACAAAACAAACCACAGTTCTCCAAAACAGGTGACTTTTTTAGGACATAATCAAAAACATGGAATGTATCTGAATGCAATAAACCAGACCCTCAGCATTTATCCTGAGCTGATGTCTATATAACAGCCAATTTATAGGAGGTCAGAGATGATTGGGAGAGGATTTTAAATAAATTCTCTCTGACTGGTCAATATTAATCTGAGGACAACATTTTTTAGATCTATCTCCATTCTTCCAAACTAATATTAATCTATAAATCTTTCCCCCATTTATTTGTATATTTTAACGAACTATTATCTAAACCTATTAATAATGAATATATCCTGGTGATATGCCCCACTGGTATTTGGCCACTAATTAAAGATTCAGGAGATTAGCTCTGAGCCAATTATATCTTCTCAGGAATGTATAGATCACAGACCTGATTTGGGATTTTAAAAACCTGGAAGTAAAGTTTTATCTCCCCATTTTTAAAAATGTTTTCATTATATTCCAAAACAATCTTGTCAGTGTTTAATTATTCCAGCATATCTAAATTATTATCTCTTCAAATCTGAAGATTAACCAAATTAGAATGGTCTTGTACTTGCTTGTTCTCCAATAAACAGGATAATGGAGACAGATGCAGAATGAGTTGACTTCACATTATATCATACAGAGCAGAAATATTACATGAATTTGCTATGATGAAGCTTTTAAGTTGGTATCAGAGTAGATGCCTCAGTTTTAAACCACTCACAAGTGGTTCTTCTAGAATCCAATTGTCTTTATTACACCTATGTATCTGCATTCCAAAATTCCCAGTCCTCAAATATACACCAAAATGGCTGTTTTGGATCATTATGGTGACTTTCTGAAACAGAAACACTAAGTCAAGATTCTTAGGCATCACAAAACCCCCTGAAAATGTTTGGTTGCTTACCATCAGCAGCAGCAGGTGTCTTTTTCTTCTTCTTTGATTCTCCTGATTTCTCAAGCAGTGGCATTTCTCCCTTCCAATATGATCCTTGCAAAGGATCAGAAGATAAGTGCTCCCAGCCAATTATCTTTAGAGACAAGCTGCAAAGAAGGAATTTCCATGGATCTGTGCTGAGTATTTTTTAAAAAAAAATGCTGACAGCTGGTGCTCTCCTGCCAGTCTGCTGACACTTTCCCCATAAGAATCAGTAGAGAGAAGTGCATCTGAGCATAGAGGCACCTACTTTGGGAATCTTTTAAATCAAGCCCCTTTGTCAATTTTGCTTGAAACATCTCTAGACTAGAGGGAAGACTATGGCATGTTCTCTTTCAAAAACAATGGTTCCCACATTCCAGAACTCCTCCCCCTCAAAAACATGAATTTGAATCCCAAACCAATAATGCCTAATTTAGGACTAATATCCTTATACAATTGAGATTTTAAAATTTTGTAATCAATAACTGCAAGAAGATCAGATAAAATTATCATTAATTATACTGATTCTGACCAGAAGGGGTTTATTGGGAACAGACAACTATCTTCTTTATATCTGAAGAGGGTTCTGAATGTAATTTATAAAGTGCACATAGCATACGATAAAATCATATTGCTCTTTTTGAATGCTGAAAAGGCCTCCAATACAGGGGAGGAACCCAATAGTGACTTAGAGGCCTCCTTCTCAATGGCTGAAATAGAAACTTACACAGACACACTAAGTCCAGATGGACTGAACTCTGAATTTTATAAAACCTTTGTTAATAAAATTAATGAGACAATTCTTTTACAGAAAATTCCAGATTCCTGAAAGGAAGCTAAAATAATAGCAATTCCTAATCTAATTCCCTACCCAAAACCCAGCAGTCATGGTAAAGGTCCCCCCACCTGAATCCTGGATCTGAAATTATAAGGTTTTTTTCCCCTTAGAGCACACTCCTAATTACACCTATACCAATCACTCCTATCTGCCAATCTAGAAGCTTTGTAACAATTAATTAATTTTTACCCCACCTTTCTCTCAATGGGGACCCAAAGTCTTCTCTTCTCCATTCTATTCTCACAACAACTCTGTGAGGTAGATTAGGCTGAGAGTGTGCAAATGGCTCAAAGTTACCCAGCAAGTTCCACAGCAGAGTGGGGTTTCAAACCTAGGTCTCCATCCTGAATCCTAGTCCAACATTGTAAACACTATGTCACATTGGTTCTCCAATAGCATCACACGAAATAGACCTACCCCCCTCCACAATTAATAGTTGCAGAAGAGTTTTCATTGACATCCTGAAGGGGTTTTTTTTGAGAAAATCATGATTAACAATCTTTTTTCAAGATTGTTCAGATATATATAATTTATCATAGAAAATTTTAATTTAGTCTACTATATTCTCCAGGATATTCTGCACTCCATTTGCCAGCAAATTTGGAAAACGCAACAGTGGCCACAGGATTGGAAAAGATCAGTATACATTCCAATCCCAAAGAAGGGCAATGCCAAGGAATGCTCAAACTATCGCACAATTGCACTCATATCACACGCTAGCAAGGTCATGCTCAAGATCCTACAAGCTAGGCTTCAACAGTACGTGGATAGAGAACTACCAGAAGTACAAGCTGGGTTTCGAAGAGGTAGACGAACTAGAGATCAAATTGCCAACATTCGCTGGATTATGGAGAAAGCAAGAGAGTACCAGAAAAATATCTACTTCTGCTTCATTGACTATGCTAAAGCCTTTGACTGTGTGGATCACAACAAACTATGGCAGGTCCTTAAAGAGATGGGAGTACCAGACCACCTCACATGTCTCTTGAGAAACCTGTATAATGGCCAAGAAGCGACAGTTAGAACCGGATATGGAACAACTGATTGGTTCAGCATAGGAAAAGGAGTACGACAAGGATGTATATTGTCACCTTGCTTATTTAATATATATGCAGAGTACATCATGCGAAATGCTGGCCTGGATGAATCACAAGCGGGAATTAAGATTGCTGGTGAAAAGATCAACAACCTCAGATATGCAGATGATACCACTCTAATGGCTGAAAGTGAAGAGGAGCTAAAGAGCCTCTTGCTCAGAGTAAAAGAGGAGAGCGCAAAAGTGGGCTTGAAGCTCAACATCAAAAAAACTAAGATCATGGCATCCGGCCCCATCACTCCTTGGCAAATAGAAGGGGAAGTCGTGGAAGTAGTGACAGACTTCACGTTCCTGGGATCCCAGATCACCGCAGACTGTGACTGCAGCCATGAAATTAAAAGACGCCTGCTCCTTGGGAGGAAAGCGATGGCGAACCTAAACAGCATGATAAAAAGTAGAGACATCACCCTGCCAACAAAAGTCCGCATGGTCAAAGCAATGGTATTCCCAGTAGTCATGTATGGCTGCGAGAGCTGGACTATAAGGAAGGCCGAGCGCCGAAGAATAGATTCTTTTGAACTATGGTGCTGGAGGAGACTCTTGAGAGTCCCTTGGACTGCAAGAAGAACAAATCAGTCAATCCTCAAAGAAATCAACCCTGACTGTTCCCTGGAAGGCCAGATAATGAAACTGAAGCTCAAATACTTTGGCCACCAAATGAGAAGGGAGCACTCACTGGAGAAGACCCTGATGCTTGGAAAGATTGAAGGTCAAAGAAGACGGGGACGGCAAAGGATGAGATGGTTAGACAGTGTCATCGATGCAACGAACATGAAGTTGAGCCAACTTCAGAGGACGGCGGAAGATCGGAAGGCCTGGCGAGAGCTCGTCCATGGGGTCGCGAAGAGTCGGACTCGACTGTGCGACTGAACAACAACAACAAATTCTCCAGGAATTTCCCACCTAGAGTTGGCAACCCTATCTCATTCCCAGCCAGTTATCAAGCTACCTTTATTTCCCACTCACTCTTCAGCTTTCCAAAAAAAACCCTCACCTGCAGCCTCTACTGTGCTTTGAAGCCCTGGCTGCTACGTCACATTGGCTGTCATACAGGGGCCATCTCAGCAGGATATAAGGACACAGAGTCCACCATTTTCTCCAGGGGAACTGATCTCTGCCATCTGGAAAGCAGTTGTAATTCTGAGTGATCTTCAGCCCTCACCTGGAGATTGGCAACAATGGTTTCTCCCAACAGGCACTAAGGGTACCTCAGAACACATTTTACCTCAGAACAGCAACAGCAAACTGTTTAGAATGTTAGTGGCAAAGGCCTCTGACGACCTCTGTGTTCCAAGGCAAAGGCCAATCAGGCCACATATGCAAATAACCTCTGTGTTCTGACTGGCTGGGGGGGGGAACAGCAAACTGTTTGGAATGTTGGAGGCGATAGAGACAGCTTCATGGAGCCAAAGGCTGTGGCCGCCATGTGGAATGTTCAGCAGCATGCCACCACCAACAGAGAATTGTTATAGAGAGATTTATTACAGCTAGACTTCAGTTGGACTGCAATTGTTTATTTGTTTGCAGCATGTTATACTACTTTAAAAGCTTTCAAAGCAGGAAGTAATATCCTGTCAGAATCATATGATGCACAGAAGAAAGTCCTTTTTGTGCACAATAGTACATAATGTTGAAAGACAGACAGGACTTTTTCATGTTGTGAAAAGTGACAGCCATGCTTTTTCTTCAGGCAAACTAGAGGAAATCAAACTGCAAGCATCTCAAATTGCAAGACAAAACTCCCCATGGAGATCCCTCAAATTATCCACAGTTCACAGATGAGGGATGATTTCTCTGTTTCCAAATGACTTGTGTATTTGGGGATTCTCCCTCAACATTTGAATCTCACAGGATCAATGGGGTTCATTTTATCATCACAGCAACTGCACAAAGAAATTACACTTCTATACAGCTGTTAGTGCAGAGCTGTTTTTATTACTGCAATTGCATGATTTCTGCAATTAGAGCAGTACAAGAAGAAAAAAAACCAATACTTGAGCAGGCTTTTGTCATTATTAGATCCCCTTTCTGCGTCATCTTAAAAGCAAACAGTGTATCCAAATGATTTTTCTCTTTTCTCTTTCCTTTTGATCTGCTCTCCCCAGGTGCCTGGCAAATCTAAAGTTTATTTGATCAACAGGTTGTTGTTGTCCTTTCTTCTAAGTACCGTACATTGGAAGAGTTGCAGTCTTAGGGCATCAGCACTTAAAGTTATTTGCTGACAAAATCTCTCTTGTCCATTTCAGCTTGGAAACAAAATTGAGAGCAGATCTAATACCTGAAGTGTCAGAAGTGCCCGCTTGTCCTTTTATTATGGATAGATTTAGATCAATCCTGCCTATGGATGCTGACAGGGTTCCTTGGAGTACGAGAGCCACCACTTATGCTCTGGACCCATGCCTGTCCTGGTTTTTAAAATCTTGCTGGGAAAAGGTATTGGAGAACAAATCATCAATCCCTCCCTGATAGAGGGGGCTGTCCCTAGACCAGTTATTAGAAATCTGCTTAAAAATATCTTCATTGGCTAGGGATGAGGTGGCCAATTATAGGTCAAAATCCAATTTACCTTTACCAGGGAAGGTGATAGAGCATGTTGTAGCAGAGCAGCTCCAGGAAATCCTAGATGACACATCTGCCTTTGACAGAGTTCAATCTGTTTTCAGGCCTGAGTTGGGTGCCACGATGGCTTTAGCTGCACTGGTGGAATATTTTCACTGAAAGTTGCATGGGGGGAATGTTTCCTTTTTCATATCTGACACAGGCAGCCATCTGTTAGCTATCCCACCAATCAGGGTGGCCCATCTGGCATCAACAAGAGCCTGGCCCTTTTCTATCATGGCTCTGGGTCTGTGGAATGGGCTCCCTGAAGAGGTGAGGTGCCCCCCCTCCTTGGAGATCTTCAGGAGGAGCTACAAGGCCTGCCTGGTTTCCAAGGGTTTTGTGAGGGGTTGAATGGCATGCATCTTTTAAGGAGGGGAGAGATTTGGGGCTTGCCATTTTTTTTTTAACTGAAAATGTGTTTAAGTATTATTGTAAGCTATTTTGAACCATGAGGAAAGGCAGGGTAAAAGTATTTTAATAAATAAAAGAAATAATAAATTATACAGTATTGTAAGTGTTTATTTGTTGCATCAAAACACTCACTGTTTCAGCATTTGCAGTTGTCTGTCTACTCTCTTGGCAGATGGGGTGATTGCAGGACTGGCAAAACTCATACAAACTAGGCAAGTAATTACCTTACACTGAATCAGACAGACCTACTGTGCACCCAGTACAGTCTTCCCTAATAAGAAGTGTCTCTGAGTGATAGCAGAGATCTTGCCTACCTGGTTTTTAAGAGTTTTAACTACAGATATTAGAGAACAAATCTGCAACTTTTTACATACAAAGCATAGATTCTATGTTAACTAAAGCTCTGAAATGCTGTGTGGTTGCAACATCTTGGGGTGGTGAAGTTAACTAGAACTGGATTCCTATACCAGTGAAGGGATGGTGTATTGCTACTGTCACCTATAAATACACAAAGTATAAGCTTGCATTTTTTATAGTACCTAAACAATCTTGGGTCTGGCAGCATATGAGAAGCTTAATTTAGTCAAAAGGGTGTTAGCAATGCAAGACCAAGGGGATCAGGACTATGAGACACTGATGTCAACATATCAAAACTTATTTTAAGGTCTTGGCTGCTTACCAGGCAAACATACAATTCAAATTAATGAAACAATTGCCCCAGTGATCCATCCCTGGCTGGAGAATGGTGCCATTTGCACAGCATGATAAACTCAAGGAGGAACTAGAAAAAAAGGAAGCATTGAAGGTTATACAGAAAATTTAGGGACCCACAGAATGAGTGAGATTCTTGGACATTGGTAGAGAAATCTAATGGGAAATTGTGAATATGTCTAGATCCCATAAGTCTCAACAAGGCTATCAAGCAGGAGCATTTCATTCTCCCCAGAAGGGAAGAAATCATGGCATAATTTGCAAATGCCCCTTTTTGTTAGCAAATTAAAGGCCTCCCCAGGCTTTTGACAGCTAGGGCTTACAGAGGAAAGTTCAAAACTCTGCACATTTAATACTTGAAAGATGTGGTTTTCTGTAACTTCCATTCAGCATCACCTCAGCGCCTGAATTTCATGGTAATAAAACCATTCACATGACAGACAAGCACACCGAGGGAGCTGACACTTCCACGGGTGATATAATTGCCTGGGGCTCTACCAAAGAGGAACATGATCTGAGGTTTCAGGAAGTCTTAGAAACAACCTGAGCTGCCCAATTAAAATTAAATAAAGCAAAATGTGTGTTTGGAATATCTGAAGTGACATTCTGGATGATGACCTCTCTTTAGAAGGAGTAAACCCCAACCAGAGGGAAGTTGAGGTTGTCCAGATAATGCCATAACCACAGTCCAAAAATAATGTTCAGGGGTTCCTGGGGGTGGTTAATTACCAAGGGAAATTTACGCCAAACTTGTCATCCAAAACAGCCCCCCTTCAGATGCTTCTTGAAAATAAATGTAACAGTGCTGGGAACCATAATAAGAGAAAGCCTGGACTGTCTTAAAATGAGAATTGATTGCAGCCCCTGTGTTAAGGTTCTGTGACCCAGGCAGGCCATTCAAGATTTCATCAGATGTCCCACAATCTGGACTCAGTGCAGGGATTCTGCAAGCCCATCAGGATCACAGTGGCAACCAGTGGCATGTGCATCTTGTTGGAAGTTCCGGATGTGATGTCCCCTGTCTCAGACCTCCAGACTGAGTGGCAAGAGAGACTGTATCTACTCTTCTGCCACTAACCTCTTTGAAATGCAGATTGTGTTCTCAGGGATCAACCCCCCCTTTTCTGGATGAAGACATGCTCTCTGCCTGCATGCACATGTGGTCCTCTCTTGGCACCATGAGGCACATGGGCCTCTTGCCATCTGTCTCCATCCTTTAGCTAGTAAGTTAGTAATCTATCAATCTCTGCTCTTTCCTATCCAAAGTGCACTTCTCAAATAAAGAGAGAAGTATTTCTCTTCTAAACTTGCAATGTGGCTCTGTGTAGCTTTGTCAGCTGAGTAACCTGGTAATGTGACGCTCCTGCATTTGTAGCTTTATTTAAGCACTCTGCTAACTAATGGTGACTGGACTAACCACACCAGTTAACCTTAATACATGTATGGCATTGAAAAAGGCAGAGACTAGGTGTGCCGTAACTGAAAAGGAGCTCTTCGGCATCTTGTTTACTCATCAGAGTTTTCATCTGTTTATTACAGCATCCGTATGTTGTGCCAGGATGAGATTAAGACAGTCATTGCGAGCTCCTTTTATAGAATTTAGGTCACAGATGGAAATTAATAGTTCTGAACAGGTGGCTTTTCACAACAACAACAACAAAAACCCAGGAGTCCAGTGGCAACTTATAGACTCATAGTTATTCCAGCATGAGCTTTTGTGTGTCTGAAGCTAAGCAGGGGCAACCTGGTTAGTTCTTGGAGGGGAGACCATCAAGGAAGCCCAGGGTTATGACACAGAGGCAGGCAATGGCAAACCACCTCTGAACATCTCAGGCCTTCAAAATCACTACGAGGTCACCATCAATCAGCTGCGACTTGACGGCACTTTCCACCAATGATTTTGTTGTTGCATAAGAAAAAGGATTGACAAAACCCTTGGGGCTGTGCACTTTGCACCTATCTATAACTTTAAGTCATGTTGCCCTCATTCAGCCTCATCTAGAGACTCCAAGC
>NW_015163174.1:83739-88496 GCF_001447785.1 Gekko japonicus | reverse complement strand
CAGGGTCATCTAGTCCAACCTCATTCACAAGGCAGGAAATTCACAAATACTTTCCCCTCCACACCTGCAGTGACCGCTGTTCCATGCCCAGAAGATGACAAAAAACCTCCAGGATTGCTTCCTGACTCCAAAATGGCAATCAACATTTCCCTGGGTGTGTAAAAAAGGGTCACAAGAACTCAGCACTGAGGCAACCTATCCTGCCCTCCTTCTCATGATCTGCCTAAGTTCACAGAATCCGCATTGCTGTCAGATGGCCATCTAGCCTCTGTTTGAAAACCTCCAAAGAAGGAGAGCCCACCACTTCCCTAGGAAGCCTGTTCCACTGAGGTACCGCTCTGTCAGGAAGTTCTTCCTAATGTTTAGCCAAAAATTCTTCTGATTTAATTTCAACCTGTTGGTTCTGGTCCGACCTTCTGGGGCAACAAAAAACAACTCTGTAACATCCTCTATATGACAGCCCTTCAAGTACTTGAAGATGGTTATCATATCATCTCTCAGTCATCTCCTCTCCAGGCTAAACATATCCAGTGTCAGCTAGCTGCCATGTTTCATTTGTATTTGTCCTTTCCTGCCCGTGGCACGACTGCGCATGCTTGCTCTGCTCGCTTGCTGTAAACAGCGATAGAGAGGTGCTCATGAGACCTTGAGAACTGGCGCTGCCAGACTGGGTTATCTGAATAACCTCGAGGAGGAGGGAGGGCTTGCGTTCCACTGTTGGTGTGAATATTTCTGCTCTCATGAGGCACAGAGACTCTCCCGTTCATTATATAATCTCCCGCCGGGAGATTTCATTTGCTTAGCCACTTGCAGCATCATGTTATATGTACTGATGCACCTGCCCCATTGTCATTCCTAACAATATCCCTGTAGATCATGGCAACAGACCTGTAGTCTAATAAAGCATAATGATTCCCTGGAAACAGGTGTGGAGATTTACTTGCTGTTGAACCTGACATCCAGCTCCTTCAACGTTTCCTCATAGGATTTGGTCTCCAGACCCCTCACCACCTTCATTGCTCTCTTCTGGACATGTTCCAGCTTGTCTATATCCTTCTTAAATTGTGGTGCCCAAA
Organism: Gekko japonicus; assembly: GCF_001447785.1. Classification (NCBI taxonomy): domain Eukaryota; kingdom Metazoa; phylum Chordata; class Lepidosauria; order Squamata; family Gekkonidae; genus Gekko; species Gekko japonicus. Next base: position 87,420 of record NW_015163174.1, on the reverse strand, counting down.
ACTGAACACAATACTCTAGGTGATGTCTAACCAGAGCAGAGCAAAGTGGTACCATCACATCATGTGATCTGGACACTATACTTCTGTTGATACAGCCCAAAATAGCATTTGCCTTTTTAGCAACCACATCACACTGCTGACTCATGTTCAGTGTATGGTCTATTAAGACCCCTAGATCCCTTTCACACATACTACTGACAAGACAAGTCTCCCCCAATCTATAGTTATGCATTTGATTTTTTCTACCTAAATACAGAACTCTACATTTATTCCCATTGAAATTCATTAAATTTCTTTTAGCCCAGTTTTCCAGCCTGTCAATATCATCCTGTATCCTGACTCTGTCTTCTACTGTATTTGCTACCCCTCCCAATTTAGTATCACCTGCAAATTTAATAAACATTCCCTGTATCCCTTCATCCAAATAGTTGAAAAAGATGTTGAACAAAACAGGTCCCAGAACAGGTCATTGAGGCCCTCCACTTGTCACTCCTCTCCAAGAAGATGAGGAACCATTCACAAGTTTTATTCAAGGTATCAGCTTGGAACCCCCCAAAAACAATACTGACCTTGATAGGCTAAGAAAGAAAGACAAATAAAGAGGGGCAGAGAGAGTAATAAAAAGGGACACAGACAGAGGGAGGAGACAGAGAGTGAGAGGGACAGAGAGTGTGAGAGTAAGACACAGACAGACCAAAAGACAGATAGGAGAAAGAAATACAGAAGGAGAGACATAAAGGTCCATGTGGAAGAGGGAAGAGAAATGCATGGCCTGGCTGGGTCCCTCCCTCTCTCCCTTGCAGAGAGAATCCTTCACAGCCGCACTCTCATTTAAAGTCCATGGAGGGGGGGAGGCAACCATGTGGCCTAGCTGGGGCCCTCCCAATCTCCCTCCCTGGCTGAGGGCATTCCCCCACACACACACCACATGGCACTGGCAGCGAGAGGCCCATGAAGAGCTGTGCCCAGAGCTCGCCTCCTGCTGCTCCCCTTCCCCAGTGCACCGGGCTGAACTGGTACCCAGAACCCACTGCTCCCCCAAAATACAACCCCACCACCCACACAGGAATGGCCCAGCTGGTTGTGGCCAGCCTGGGCACTGTTGGAACCCTCCCAAAAGAAGCAACTCCTGTCATGCACACAGGAGTAGCTCGGTTGGCTGCAGCCTGCCCAGGCCACCCAAGGACAAGCTCCTCAAGCAGCCTGGGCAGGTTGTAGCTATCCTGCGTGGTCTCTTGCACTGTGTATCTATATGTGAACAGATGTTTGTGTAGACAGATAAATATTACAAGAATGAAAAGCTACAGTTCCATATGGAGAAATCCAGAAAGAAATGGTCTGCAGCAGAGAGACAGATACAGAGAGAGAATGTGTGTATATGTGTATAAACACACAGGCATTGTTTCATGACTTTTATACCTAAAGGAGTGTGTCATACTGTTGCAATTTCATACATGCTGCAATGAGAGGTTGACTTCTGAAATCAAAAGTAGATTTTCATTCTTACACCTCCTTGCCCATCCAACTACTACCTACATTCATGCCAGCTTCAAAAATCAATAATAGAGGGGTCTAAGAAATTAGTTGCACATTATTTTCTTTGCAGTAATAGTGCTGTGCAATCTTCTCCTTTACTGTGATGAAGCCCACTGATGTCACTAAGGGATGGAGACCTCAGTTACAATCTTGTCTTTTCCATTGTCTGAACAAATGACTAAGTGGTTTATTAAGCCTATTAAATTTGACTCTGCTCTAAATAATTTCTTCAGCATTCAGTAACATTCACTACACTCTTGTGTAATAATCCAATAATAGAAGGCAAAAACAAGTGTAGTAAACAGACTCACTACTTACAAATTGCCAAAATGCTAAAGAACATGTAATATACAGTAGCAAATACAAAGAAGCCACATAAGAAAAATCCAAAATGGAGAACTTGTGTAATAATACACTACAACAGAAAAATCCACAGAATAATGGAGAACTAATATAATAATGTGACGTTGTGTCCGGATGTTTTATTGCAACGTTTCAATGTTCATCCTTCACCATGGTGTTTTAAAATGAATTACACAACAATAAACATGCAAGGTCAGTGTAGAAATCAAACCAACAGCTTACCCCTTTAAATTGCAGTGGTTTCCATACTTTTACTCACATGCACTGGGAACAATCTGTGTTAGCAAAAAATGCAACAAATCATACACAGTCCATATAAATAAGTATAACATTGCTAAAAGCATTTCTTGCAGCTACTCACAACAATTCAATACAAGAATGGATGCGAATCTCCAATGTGTAATCAGCTTCAGCAGCATCAAGCTTCCAAGGGGACCGACAGCATCTCTTAGCTGAGCTCTGAGTTGGATGTAATTAAGGTGACTGTGTTAATGCAGACCAGCTGTGTTGTTTATATGCCACATTGTCAGATTTATCTTGAGTTTAAAGAAAGCATGCCACATCCAAATTCTGATTAAGGCCAGATGGAAATACTGTAAAGACGAGAGATCCAAAACATTTATCTCTGTAACTATCTCCTACACATGTCTGTACTTTCACCTGATGTTTATTTAATGACTTCCAATACTTATTTATTTATTTATTTTATTATTTAGATTTCTATCCCACCCTCCCCGCAGGCTTAGGGCGGCTAACAGGGCATAATGCCAGATAAAACAATAAAACAATATAAAATGTTAAATTACACATAGACAATTAACAAACAGTTAAATAACATCCTAAAACAATTTTGGTGCTCCTCTATTCAATTCCAGATGTTAAGATTTTTAAAAAACAAGATGGTGTTCTCAGTAACATAGCTAGACAACTACGGCAGTGCATATCTACTGCCCTACCATCCCCTAAAAGACGTCCCGTTCCCTCCAATGATGCCCACATCAGGATGGCAATATGCGGAAATCATAGGCCGTTGGTGGAACAGTGATGGTGGCGGCTCCTATTCAAAAGCCTGGCGGAAGAGCTCCGTCTTACAGGCCCTGCGGAACTGTACTAGGTCCCACAGAGCCCGGATCTCCTCTGGGAGCTCATTCCACCAGATAGGAGCCGCCACCGAAAACGCCCTAGCCCTGGTCATCACAAGTTTAGTGATCCTGGGGCCTGGAACATCTAGGAGATTTAGATTCCCCGACCGAAGTGCCCTTAGAGGAACATGTGGAGAAATGCGGTCCCTTAGGTAGGCTGGTCCCTGACCATATAGGGCTTTAAAGGTAATAACCAGCACTTTGAAGCGGATCCGGTATGCTATTGGCAACCAGTGCAGTGCTTTCAGCACTCCCGACCGAAGTGCCCTTAGGGGAACATGTGGAGAAATGCAGTCCCTTAGGTAGGCTGGTCCCTGACCATATAGGGCTTTAAAGGTAATAACCAGCACTTTGAAGCGGATCCGGTATGCTATTGGCAACCAGTGCAGTGCTTTCAGCACAGGCCAGATGTGATCTCGTCTAGGAAGACCCATCAACAGCCTGGCTGCAGCATTCTGCACCAGTTGCAGCTTCCGAACCTGCAACAAAGGCAGCCCCATGTAGAGAGCATTACAGTAGTCTAGCCTCGAGGTGACCGTCACATGGATCACTGTGGCCAGGTCCTCCCGGTCGAGGAAAGGGACCAACTGCCGCGCCAGCTGAAGATGGCAAAATGCTGACTTGGCAGTGGCTGCTACCT